>NW_004797959.1:394211-395967 GCF_000002075.1 Aplysia californica
AGCAACCCCCCTCCCCCCTAAACAGACAACCCCAAACAAAAACAAACGAACAAACAAAACAGACTGTTTTTCCCAGCATCAAATCACCATTATTGTGTCCGTGTAGATTGTACTCCTCTTTGCTCAAACAGAGAAGAAAAAAAAAAGATGTTTGGGGTTCCAAGTTGAGTGATTCGAGGTCCTCATCTTTTCTGGCTGGGATGTTGTACATTGTATCCCATCAAGTGATCGAGTCAGTGTCGTCTCTGACGGGCAGGGTTGAAGCGACCCACCATAAAGAATGATTATTATGATTATAATAGGATTTGTATCAGTGGTTTAAAAAGTTTTAGTAGAGGTTTTGCGGCGCTCGCAACTGCATAAGGTCATATGAGCGCCAGAAGATTAGAGGTGTTAGTGTTACAAGAGAGTAACAAACATGAAAAAGAAAAAGAGGAGAAAGGGACGATAGATGTTTAATAGGAAAGAAGGAGCAAACCACACCAGAGCTCCCGCCAACCACCCACTTGTATCGATGGTTGAAGAAAACAAAATCAAAGACCATAATTATCATTACAATCAGTCAGTCATCAGTTGTTGCAACCAATCAGTCATTAATATTATTGATCGTTACAGCGATCAATCAGTCATTGCAATCGTCAATAATTAAAACCATGAATTATAACAATCAATCAGGCATTATATAATCATCAATCGTTGCAATTGAAACTATCAATTATTACAGTCACTCAATCATTACGACGATCGAACATTCAATCAGTGTACAAATGCATTTTGTAGAGGGGAGGTTCGCAAGTACTCGGGTGTGGTTTGCTTCTTCTACTTCTTTCCCATCAAATATAATAAGATCGTCCTTTGATCTCTCCTCCTTCTTTTGTTTTTGCCATTCTCTTGTAGCCTCACTAATTTTTGGCACTTGTAAGACTTAATTGTCTTGCAGGTGCCGTAAAACTTTTACTTAGACATAAACTACATGTATAATCATCATTATTCGTGGGTGGTTGGCGGGTGCTCTGGTGTGGTTTGCTTCTTCTTTCCTATAAAACATTTATCGTCCTTATCTCCCCTTTTTCTTCTTAATGTTTGTTACTCTCTTGTAACACCTCTAATCTTCTGGCGCTCATATGACCTTATGCAGTTGCGAGCGCCGAAAAACCTCTACTAAACCTAAATCATCATTATTCTGACAGAATTCGAATGTTATTCTGATAGTTGTACACAGACAGTCAAGCCTGCTCAAACGGCGGCCTTTCCAAGACAGTCATCTTTGCAAACGACCATTTCTTGCGTTTTTAAAAAACATAATAAAATCTGCTCAACCTCCACATGTCTAAGTCTAAGACAACCACTACCCCCCTCCCCCAATAGTCTGTCCCCGTGGTCTTATGCACCCTGCATAATTAAGCTAAATTTGATCATTTTTTGCATAATTTCTGATTATTTTCCTTTATCATTCTTTGTTAAAATTAACAGAGTCGCATAATTTCACATTTTTTGGCTCAGTTTGCATAATTTCAGTATTTTTCTTGCATAAAACGACGGGGACAGAACAGTAAGTGACCGGATTAGACCATTTCTATTGTGTTTTAAGTCATAGGAATACTTATTTTACAAGAGGATTAAGTTGGTAGGCGTTTAAGTGGATGGTGGTAGAGACAAAATTGAAGGACATATAGTATAAAAAAATAAATCCCCACCCTTAAAAAACCCAACAAAACAAACAAGAACAGCAACAAATCAAACTAAACCAACACCC
>NW_004797959.1:397803-404219 GCF_000002075.1 Aplysia californica
AGAAGAAGAAGAAGAAGAAGAAGAAGAAGAAGAAGAAGAAGAAGAAGAAGAAGGAGGGGGAGGAGGAGGAGAAGGAGAAGAAGAAGAAGAAGAAGAAGAAGAAGAAGAAAAAGAAGAAGAAGAAGAAGAAGAAACGGTCTGCTGTCAGGAATAAGTTTACTTCTATCTGCAGCACTTTTGGTTTTAATAAGAGTTTGACGGTATAGTTATATAAGTGTCGACGATTAGAGGTGTTACAATAGAGTAACAAATACAAAAAGGAGGAGGGATAAAAAAAGACGATAGATGTTTATCTGGAAATAGGAAGCAAACCACATCAGAGCACCCACCAACCACCCACAGTCTGCTGTACACAAGTTTTGTTGTAGATAGATCCCTTTAACACTCGGGACAGGACGTAGAGCCACCCTGGACACACCTCATCAGCGTCAGGAATTCGGTTAGGTTTATCGATTGGTGAGCGGGCGGTCACCACTCTGTTGTGTCGTCATCCGGTGCCTGAGATCTGACACAGACATCTGCGATCATGGCCGGCCACTCACTTTTCTGCTCGGATGCTTTCGAATACCTATTTATATTGCGAGGCATCGTGGCGAAATCAAACCCCCGTCAAAATAATTAAATCGAAGAAAATAGCGTAGTTCCGTCCAGTTAACAATTTTATAATTGTTTTTGTTCTTTCTCTTTATTGTTCCGCACAAGTTATGCCTATTTAGAAACACATTTCTGTGTTGATTTTACGGGGAAAACCAACATTTAAAAAAATAGATTTGCAATTTCCAGGGACTCGCAAACTTTGGAGTGACCAAAATCAGGCGAACATTTTCTCACTAATTTACTCTGACTCTGACACCAGGCGACTCCGCACCTCCTACAATCGCAAATATCTCGACTTCAATTCAGGACAGATGAATATTTTTTTTTCATTCAAAAAAAAAGAAAAAAAAAAAAGAAAAGAAAGACAAGTGAACAACCTTGAAGATGACATAAATAACTCCATTTACTGAAAAATTGACGAGCCCTGATTCTGCCACGTTGCGACACATTCCGATCTTATTCTGAACTTTTCTTGTCACTCATTTGTCCAAATTCTCTCAGTACGTACTTTCTAGGTCTGCCTTTGCTTCTTTTACCTTCCTGTTTTTTCCTGGTCAGAGCATGATGTCCAAGGCCCTTATACCGACTCAAGTGTCCAAGGAACTGTATTCGCTTGTTCCTGTATATGGACACGTTTGGATATCAACTCCATGCCCACGCATTTTACTCATTATGATACACACTGGCGATAAAAGAAAATGTATCACTTTCTGATTGTGTAAAAAATATAATTTTTTGAGTCTGTACCCTTTTCCGTTCAAACGAGTGACACTGAATGCTTTAAAAAGTCGGTCATGTTATGAAAACAAAATTTTGATGCTTAATTACTGTTCACAGCACCAACGTTAGAAAAAAAGGAAATTGACACTTTTTCCCGATCACGTTGCGGATATTTTCTTTTGTTAAAAAACAGATAGGTCTGTGTTTACCGAAAGCCACAATTATATTATTTTGATCATTGTCGCTCGTGAAAGATATTAGATTTAACTCAACATCAAAGAAATCAAGTTATCGACGGGGGGCTCTCGTGGCCTGGAGGTTAAGGTGTTGGCCTCTCATTCAAAGGTCCCGGGTTCGAATCTGGGTAGCGACCGAAACATGTTCTTCTCTAAATTTGTCTCCTTTCACCTCATTTCCTGCTCTCTAGCAATGTTCTGTCGTCTGCTTTCGTCTCTGCTTTCTGCCCCCACCCCCTCACCTCCTTTGCCCTTTCTTCTGGGCTCCTTCGCTTCTTCTTACTGCTGTCTTTCAGCCACACCCCTGATCTTCTGGTAGAAAAGATCTACACCTAGCCTTCTCGGACAAGGGCGAAAAATCTCGGAGGGCCCGTGTGCAAATTGCGCACGTTAAAGATCCCTTGGTGGTCTAAAATCGATAAGAGTAGGCTTCGGCCGCCACCCGGGCAAAATTCAAAATTTCCTACCAACTGAAAATATTAGGTGTGTCCCGCGCGCTCATATGACCTTATGCAGTTGCGAGCGCCGTAAAACACTTTTTTTAAAAAAGTTATCGGCAAGCTCCTTGCGTTTCTGCCGTTGCCATGACGTACATTCAACATCTATAATTTTTCTGTTGACACCGAATTTTCTGGTAACAAGATTGACACAAACTTATTTCAAAGTACCCCGGTATTTCTACAAGTGTATTCACCTTTTGCTTCTTTATCATGGCTCATGTGGTGATACAGTGCTAAGCACAAAATGGTGCCCCTTGGTTTCCAAATTTCACATCAGCTGTTGGTATGGCCGCCCATAGCATTTTATGCTTGGTATCTTCTGTGAATTGATCAAGAAACAAAAGGTAGGTAATGCACTTCTTGAAACATTTGAAAATAAGTTTGTGTCAATTTGTGTTTTTATATGTTGAAGAACAAGCATAATACATGCCCTTTTTTTCCAAATGAAAAGTTTCTAATTCCTCTACACATATATTTATATATCTACATCTGTTGGACGCCGTATCCCTGTCAGCCCGGACTGGCGCCGACAGATGCTGTAGAAGTAGCCAGCCTCCTACATGGTCTAGATTATGTCGATGTAGAAAAAACCCATTTAAAGTTTCAATATTGCGGGAAAGAAATTATTCCCAAAGCAACTTCCTTTTACTGATTTAATGACCAGTAATACCCACACTCAAGGTGCTGGTGGTTGGAGGGCGCCACTAGCTAACCCCCCCCCCCCATGGGGGCGGGGGAGGGGGGGCGGTGCCACTGACTGAAGTGTCTTTAGGCCATTCCCAAAGGGGGAACATTTCTCGTTCTAATGCTCAGTAGAATTGTAAATGGGCTGATCCAACAGTCATGCTCATAACTGTGCCTGAACTACAACAGGGAACGGATGCTTTTTCTTTCCCAATCCTTACTATCGTCTTTTTCCTGTACTTCTTTCGTATGTTTGTCACACTCTTGTGACCCGCTATTTCCCGGGTGCCTTGATAGTCGAAGCAGACTTTGTGCTGTTGAAGCTAGAGAGAGGTGAGCAGAGTAAGTCTGATTCCCAGTAAGGACTTCTTTGTTGACATCCACCCCTCGGCGCTCATATGACCTTATGCAGTTGTGAGCGCCGTAAAACCTCTATTAAAACTAAATAACTTAACTAAGACGACTACTAGTTCTTCAACCTGCAGTGCAAATGAGTTTTACATAAGTGACCTTTTTTTACGACTACTTTGTATAAGGGCCCCTTGCCTTCAAGCAGCCACATTCCGATTTCAAAGGTACTCTATATGTTTTTTGTAGGAGTTAATTAAATTTTTTTTTGTCCAGGTGGTGGCTGAAGCCTACTCTTATTGATCTTAGGACCACCAAGGAATCTTTAACTTGCTCAACCTGCACACTGGACTTCCGAGAATTTGTTGCCTTTTTCCGAGAGGGCTAGGTGTCCGACCTTACCTACCATAAGACTAAGTTAAGATCAAGGAATGTTGCTAAAAGATAGCAGTAGGAGCCGTTTGTTAATCATTATTTTTAAAAATACTTTTGTCATTACTATAAGTCTCTTTCTCGCTCTCTCTGTCTCTCATCCCACCTCTCTCTGTCTACCCATCTCTCGGCCACTCACCCCTCTCCTTTCCTCCGCCCCCCCCTCTCTCTCTCTCTCTCTCTCTCTCACACACACACACACACACACACACACACACACACACACACACACACACACTCACAAACACATACACACACACTCACATATACACACATTCACCAAACACTAATCTGAAAAAAGACAATCACACAAGACAAAAATTTCCAATGTACTAACTTTTGATTAATTGCACTTCAAGACAACCACAAGTTAAAGGTGACGATACTTTTTTTTCTGAACAGGACTCATTCATTTTCACTGGTGTCTGTGGTGCACTGGTTAGACATTTTGATACTTCACGCAGAACACGCCGGTTTGATTCCAAAGTGTGACTTTAAAAAAATGTAATACCCCCGTATCCATCTGCGGGGATGTTATTGTATCCCTCTCAGGCCGGGTTGGCCTTGGCATGCAAGGAGAGAGCAGCTCGTACACTAAACAATTATCTCTTAAATTCTATGAAACGTTAAAATAAAAACAAAACAAAACAAAACAAAACCCCCAACCTCCCCCCCCCCCCGAAACCCCCCCCCCCCCCCCCCAACAACAACAACAAAAAACCAAAGACAAATTTGACTAGTTATTTGTTCTTCTTCTTTTCGGTTGGACGTGGCAGAAAGAAAACCAAAACTGGCTTTACTTTCAGAGAGTGTAAGAAAGAATTCTCTCATCTTCAATCCTATTGCCGTACCAGTCACGAAGCAATTCTAAAGCCTTTTCCGATTAATCTGACGGCTTCTTCTTTTTAATTACAGACAATCATCAGAAGGTATAGAGGGAGAGGAGGAAGAAAGGAAAAAGAAACTCTCTCTCTCTGCATCATAAAGAAAGAAGAAGAAGAAGAAGAAGAAGAAGAAGAAGAAGAAGAAGGATGAAGAAGAAGAAGAAGAAGAAGAAGAAGAAGAAGAAGAAGAAGAAGAAGAAGAAGAAGAAGAAGAAGAAGAAGAAGAAGAAGAAGAAGAAGAAGGAGGAGGAGGAGGAGGAGGAGGAGGAGGAGGAGGAGGAGGAGGAGGGAACGAAAAGTAAAAAGACGATGAACAGAGGAAGGAAAAACAATGATGAAACAAAAAGTGAAAAGAAATGAAGAAGAAAAAGACAAACGAGCAGAATGTGAAAACTGGGGAGAAGACGAAGGAGTGGAAAGAATCACTTTGATATTTAATGAACAAGCTGAGTGGGTACAAGTAATAATGAAAACGATTAGATTAGGAACAAAGACACAACAAGAACATACAGTACAAATAACATAATGCATTAGAATAATTAATATCTTTTTAATATCATATGGCACACATTACACGCACCGGTGATGCTGTTAAACTTTCATAATTTAGAATTATTCATATAACGTAGGTGAGAAGAAGGGAGCACAATGTTATTCAAAGAAAAGTGAAGTAAAAACTCTTCGATTTGAGAAATGAGCGAAAACGCTGTCATAGAAATAAGATTTAGTTCAAAAGATTAAAAAATGACTTTTAAAAATCAGTGTGAAAAATATGTAACTTATAAATAACAGAAATACAAATATAAGTATGGCACATTGTTTAGCACACAATAGATCTACATGTATATTAAATAACTATCTTTATGCATTGAGACATTTTAAAGTGAAGAACAGGTGAAAAAAGAAAAGACAGACTACAAAGCAGGTTTTTTATATTATTTTTTTCAGTGCCCAGCGTGTTTTTTTCTAAATACAGATGCTTTTAAATATAATCATTATCTCAAATCATTATTGTTTTTGTTGTTTTTGTTGCTGTTGTTGTTGCTGCTGTTGTTGTTCTTTGTTGTCGTTGTCTTCGTCAACATCGCTACTTTTGTTTTCGCTCCGCTCCCAGACAGAAAATATGGCATTTTTATGTTTCTGAGAGCGTCACGTTATACAGCAGAGTGGAGCATTTCCAAAGAGTCATCACCTTTGAAGTATTCAGAACTGCAAAAACAAAACAAACAAAAAATGAATGAATGAATGACTGAAAGAATGAATGAATAATAAATAAATAAATAAATAAGTAAATCAATAAATCAATAAATCAATTAAAAAAAAGATAAATAGGTAAAAAAAAAAAATACATGAATAAATGAATGAATGAATAAATAAATAACAAATAAATAAATACATTCTCACATTGATGTCTTCAAAGAGTTCAGAACTGCACAGAAGAAATTTTTTTTAAAGGCAAGGCAAGGAATAAATTAAAAGAATTTTACCTATGAAACAGTAAACAAAAAATATTTTTTAAAAACAGATAGGAAGAAAACTGTGCCACACAAGTCAAACAGAGGTGAAAAGAAAATTATTGTAGGAAGACCTTCTACATCACTTGTTTAACATGACGTAAAAAAGGACAGACAGATATATAGATATCATATCTTATTTTTACTTATTTGATTATGTAAACTATTAATTCCTATCATTAAAAGATCTGGATGAAAGCAAGTTCCACTGCTCACCTAAAGACGAAAGGTCATATTTCTCTTCCACCATCTCCACAAAGAGCGCCGAAAGGTCTTGGGTAGGAACCTGAAAGACATATAGAGAAATGTTATTAAACTTTAGTATTTCTTATAATAGACTTGAAAACTACTCTCTTGTAACACCTCTAATCTTCGGTACTTATGTGACCATATGGTAGGCTATATTTGCATGTGCCGTAAAACGCTTACCAAAAATACTAAATTAAGATCTGAGACAGACAGACATCTGCAATTTTGGTTTGCTTACTTGTTGCACTACTG
>NW_004797959.1:404319-406667 GCF_000002075.1 Aplysia californica
GAGAGAGAGAGAGATATTATCATATTATTATGATGATGATGATGATGATGATGATGCTTATAATGATTATTATTATCATCATCAAAATTATTATCATAATATTATCATAATAAACATCATAATAACATTTTTATAATTATTATCGACTTGCTCTATTTTTCTGTGCAAGTCTACTGAGTTCATCTGTGTGTCACGTCAACGGTTTTTGTCTGTTCCCCAGAGTTCAGAGGTCAACTGACCCGCCTGGAGCAGCTGGGGTCACAGGTGCCTGGTCTGGTCATCTCTGACCTACTGAAGGAGGAAGTCCAGCGTGCGCAGAACGCCCAGGCTCAACTGACCACCACATTTCAGTCAACACTTGACCGACTCGCTGAGAGACAGGTGTGTGAGAATAGTAATAATAGTAACATTAATGGTAATAATAATAACAATAATAATAATAACAATAATTTTAACTATAATAATAACTATACTAATAATTCTTTGTATTGCGCATATCCCCTCTCGAAAACAAAACAACAAAGTCAATGCACTTTATCTATGATTTATAATCTATATCATTACCCCAGCCGACCCTAGAACTCTGTGAAACATTCTCAGCTTGCCGGAATACATTCGGTGTAAGCAGCTAATCAAACGCTCAAACACTTGTAAACTGATAAGATCTTTCGCTGTCTATAGCCGGCTACCATTCCTAACGGGGTGAAGTGAGGAACAATCGTGTAAAGTGCCTTCTCAAAGGACACAACGTCAGGCCCCTGACAGGCTTCGTACCCACGACCTTAGGGTTACAAGGCCGATAGCCTGACCATTAGGCCACGGACGCAAAGACCAAAATTCACTTTTTTAAAAAGATCAAACCATGCATTCAGATTTAATTTTGTCTACGGGTGCTCAGGTATTGTTTGTTCCCTCATTTCTACTAAACACATATTGTCCTTAAATCCCTCTTCCTTTATTTGTGTGTTTGTTACTCTCTTGCAACACCTCTAATCTTCGGCACTTATAATATGACCTAATTGTGTTGCAAGTGCCTTAAAGCTCTTACTAAACCTAAAACATTATTCTCTAGTAGCACCCCTTATCTTCGGCCCTTATACGACTCCATTGTGTCGCAAGTGCTTTAAAGTTCATACTAAAACTAAAACTGTGTATATCAGTCTCTAGTAACACCTCTTTTCTCCTGCACTTTAGACCAAATTGTGTTGCAAGTGTCGTAAAACACTCATTAAAACGAAAACTATGTCAGTTTCTAGTAACACCTAGATCTTCGGCACTTTAATGATCCAATTGTGTTGCCAGTGCCGTAAAGCTATTGCTAAAAGTAAAACTGTGTATGTCAGTCGCCAGTAACATCTCTTATATTCACGACTTATTGCTTACTTCTTACCAAAGCTAACACGAATAAGGAACTCACTTTGAGAACAAGACTGCAGCCAGGACGCCAAAAGGCAGATGACGTAGATACATCTCGTCACCAGCTCGACGTAGCGTCCCAGCATACTTCCGGTGATGCGCAACAAGGTGAACGCCCCGCCGGAAGTGGGTGCTTCGGTGCCGTAAGGTGATCTGTAAGCTGCAAGTTGTAGTAGTCGGCATTCTTGATTAATTTCTTAGTGGCCTCTTCTCTGAAACATGATTTGAGTTTGTTTTTTGTTGATTAATTTGTTTGAGTAAAGAGAAGGTCATCGAGACTATAACGATCGTTAATTATTGCTTCGAAAAAGCAAGATACACAAAGTTTTAGTTTTAGTAAGAATTTTACGGCACTTGCAATACAATAAATAGACAAAAAGAAACAACAGAGGGACGGAAATAAAGGACCTATCTGTGGTGCCCTCTTAAACCACCCGCTGATCTGATTTTGAATTAAACCCCCCCCCCACAAAAAACAACAAACAAATAAACAAACAAAAAACATACACCCCCAAACAAACAAATTCATAACAGTAACAGACAAAAACTGCGAAAGAAGTCGTGAGTTAAACCATCCCGTACCCCCACCCCCTGTCCCCCAATTTTTTCCCTTTAAAAAAAAGAGAAAATGTGAAGTGCCACCCTAATGACAGAAGAAAGAATGTGCCTTGCAACATTACTTCGAGAATTAGGCAAAAACATAGAAAGATATCAATGCATATATAGATGCATAATTTCGTTGAGATAATTTATAGACTCGCTTCTCACCTAGCCATGTTCTTTAAGTTTTAGGGGACGTACCAGAAAAAAGAATCCCCCTAACAAAACTCATATACAAACAAACAAAGAAACCCCCCCCCCCAAAAAAAAAACCCCCAATACAATAACAACATCAACACCAACACCAACAACATCAACCTCCCCTCCCTCGT
>NW_004797959.1:410894-415262 GCF_000002075.1 Aplysia californica
TATCCTGGCCTTTCCTCGTCACCCGTCTATTCGAGCCCTTTCAGTAAGTAATTCTCGATCTATCTCTTACAAAAATGTCCCGTAAAAAAATAATCATTTTGTTGTTGGCAAGATTGGACACACGAGAGTGTAAAACAGCTAACAATAGCGCTTTTATTCACAGGCTTAAACTTGTAATAGCATCCAATTGTTAGAGTAAAAATATAAAAGACACTGAGATATAATAATGGCCAATAAGTTTTGAAAAATAGCGAGACCGACCGTACGAAATAAAAGCGGGATAGCAAAAAGGATCTTAAATGGTACCATTCTACCACCAATGCATGCGCAAACATGCTTGGTTCGTTCTCGTAGAGAAACAACAGAAAAGGAAAAAAGAAGGCAAACAGAATAAATTGATTGCTGCCTACATTTCCCATGCCATTAAGTAGGTGTGGGGATTTTCGTTCTTATTCAGCGTTGACCTATTTTTCTTCATTCAAGTAAACTACAAAAATGTTATATCTGCAACAATGTGACTTGTAGCTTTACTTTTTAAAAACTGGAAACGTGGGCTACGCCTTCTTCTTTCATTTCAAATTCTTATAATCTCCAAAGATGGGTGAGAAAGACTCCAACGTAAATTTTGAAATTAATACCTCGGTTAACTTCAACTTCTTCAAAAAATTCAAACGAACTTTAGTAAAAAATTATATTTTTTGTAGATATGACAGTCTTGCATTATACCCTCGACATGGTCTTAAGCCCTTCCCAAAATGCAGACCGTTATTACAGCTTATACAAAGAGTCTTGTGACAAAACTCTTTTATCTCCAATGAGTGAAAAACCGAAAGCAGGTTACTGATTACTTGATGCACTGTTTTCTATATGCTGTAATAGAAATATACTGAATAAACGTAGCACATCATTATAATACGGTCAAAAATTCGTTGCGCAACCTGTCAGATATTTCCTAAACTATCGAATACAGACTCTCTAGCTTTTGCACAATGACTTGTATCAATTTGTGTTAACAGATCAATATTTTTGTAAACACCTATGAGATGTATTCTAGAAATTCGTTAGTAAATACTAATTAATTAAAAATTACAGTGGGTGGTTTCTACAGATTTAATAAGGTTTAGAGTTAGGGCAATTTTGCTTTTAAAAGCAATTCCGTCATTTTAAAAAATCGGGACACTATGCTTATTGAGCTCATGTTTTAATAATCTTTAATGCAAAAAAAAAAGTGTTCGCTACAAAATTAATTTCTTGTAAAGAAGTTAAGCCACCAAAAGGTGTAATTGATGAAGTGTAACGCAGGCTATATGCGAATGCAAAATAGAATGTGTGGGTAGCGGGAAGAGCTGTAAACGATCCTATTTTTTGTGTGAAGGAGATTTATAATGTTTTATATAAACTTATAAAGAATGTTTTTGAAGACCAATTGATACAAACTGCTGAGCAAAGTTTGTTTGGCATTGATTCACTCATTGAAAAGGGCAGGGGGGGGGGGGGGCTACACCCTGGAAGTCCGATTCGGCTCAAAACTATGGATTTTAAGTTGTAAGCTTTTTTAGCTTCTTCAGCCTGTCTTACAACTATTTCATCGCATAAAAACCTCCAAAAGCCTTATTTCTTTCCATACCGGCCGGGCATGTTTGTCCCCACCATTTCCTCGTAAAGTCAATCTTTTATTTTTCTTTATCGCCCGTTTTCTAGAAACGTGGTTTTTCTATATACTTTTTCAAATAACTCCACCATTTTTCATCCAGTCTTTCATGAAATTTTCACTAAATAAAAAATATAATTGAAATGAATTTTTGATATACGAGATAGTTTTTATTGGTGGTGTTTGGTTTGTGGATTTTCACAGATTTTTAGCAAACTTGAATACTACCTCAGGAAAAACTCATAAAAAATGTTCTAGTGCGTTTAGGAAAAATTCGTTCCAAAAATTGGTAAATCTATGGTTTGCCTCGGTGTGTGCAAAAAAACCCCAAACAATCTGTTTCCATGAAAAACAAGTGCAGTATTAATTACGTAAGACATGCCAACAAAATGCAATATGGCCGCCGTATCCATGGAAACAATTTTTTTCTCTCTAAAATTTGATTGCAGATTTTAAGACTCCTAACTAGACTATGCTTGTTATATGTTTGAAATTTGGTAACATTTGATCCTTTAATAGATAGCCTTCAGCTGCAGCCCTCATCCATTTGAGGATAAGTTGTGACATGAATTTTTGACCATGCTATAGTTACAGCCCCTTTTGTAACAAAACAAGAAGTAAAATAATGAATTAAATCAGTTTAAAATCAGCCCGTTTCGTGACGTAATATTTTACAGCTTAAAAAAATTAAGATTCCGCTGTTGATCAAAAGGGGAAAAACTGAACGTTTGAATATTGTAGATAATCCCTTTTGTGATAACCGCCTTACTATGTTATGATTATTTACCTCCCCCAAAACTCCGAGATTTATAAGGAGTTGTTTCTCTATGTAGACATGACCCCCTTTACATGGGTAGCCTCGCCTACTGGCTAAATAAACGTCACGTGTGGAGACTGGGTCCCCAACAGAGCTGGGGAAAGTGACAGATGCCACAACAGTAAAGAATCCCATTTATTGATTTACATACATAGTAATTCTAATCCAAAGTAATCATCCCTCTGATCATTATCATGAAGTCCACGGTCTATAAAGGACATCGGTGGTCACGGTTCGGCATTCATTCCTTTCTTCAGAAGTTCTTAAAAAGGCTATTATTAGTATGGTCCTGATCACCTATCTGTTTAGGGTTTCCAATCATATTGCTCGGACTCCGGCTCGGAGTCTAGTCTACTCCTGCCTGGTTCTGATCCTTCATCATCAGGTGTCAGTTCTAGAGCAGACTTCAGGATCAGGGTTTTTTTTGTGAGTGTTTTACGGCGCTCGCAACTGTATAAGGTCACATAAGCGTGCGGGACACCTTAAACATTTTCAGTTGGTAGGAAATTTTGAATTCTGCGCGGGTGACGGCCGAAGTCTACTCTGATCGATTTAGATCAACAAGGGATCTTCATCTTGCTCAACTTGCACACGGGACCTCCGAGATTTTTCTCCCTTGTCCGAGAAGGCTAGGTGTAGATCTTTCCTACCAAAAGATTAGTGGTGTAGCTGAAAGACAGCAGTAAGAAGGAGCCAATGAGTAGAGGTAGAAAGGCTGCAGAAAGAGTCAGAAGCCCAGAGGAAGGGGCAAAGGAGGTGAGGGGGTGATGGCAGAAAATGAAGACGAAAGCAGAAGACAGAACATTGCTAGACAGCTAGAAAGGAGGTGAAAGGAGACACTTTTATAGAAGAAAATGTTTCCATCGCTTCCCGGATTCGAACCCGGAACCTTTGAATGAGAGGAGAACACCTTAACCTCTAGACCACGATCCAAAGGCCCCCCTCCTCCTCCCACTCGTTCCTGTTGTCTGTTTTCTTGATCAGATCGGAATGATAGCTGTCCTAATGTGTTCTTTGTTGCAAAATTGTTCAGGCCATCTGTATATCATGTTGTTCTCTGCCTTCCTCTGCTCCTCTTTCTCTTTCTCTCACCATTCAGCGACAGCTTCTCTAATTCATTTGTGATTTATTTATGAGACTTAAGAATCGCGATTATTTATCTCTGATGGTTTTGTTTATAAATATTCCACGATTTGCCATTTGCAACACTTTTATTTTTGTTTTTACCTGTGATAGAAGTTTATAATTAGCCAAGTTTTAGGGGTTACTGTGAGAAGAATTTATGATTTCAAAATTGAAGACCACAATAGAACCCCCTCCCCCCCAAACAAAACAAAACAAAAAACGATCAAAGTCACAAACTCAAAATTATTGACACATGACCTTTGACACGTCCGCTAAGAGGCACGATCCAAACAGCCCGCCCCCTCCCTAAATGGCACAAATTATTTTGATAAGGGCATAAAACAGTTATAAACATAATTACAATTATGACACGTTTGTTACTATTGCACCCTCAGTCCTTATTTTCACTTCTGTGGGGCTCTATCTCAATTTGACAAAAAGTGCACTTCGTCAGCAACGAAATGGGTCATGTGTACATGACATTTCGACCTTCAAGCGCCGAATTGTTGAAAACGTTTGCTGCATACAGTCGAACCTGCCCTAACGGCCACCTGTCCAAGACAATCACCTGTTCCAACCGCCCCTCTCACACCCCACTCCTTTTACGATTAAAAAGAACAATATTGTGATGACACTGTTCAAAATGCCCACCTGCATAAGACAACCAATTTCTACCTTATCATGTGGGTGTCTGTTTGCAATTGTAGATGATTCAGTTGTACATTTTACGCTCTCCCCCTCTCTCTTTCACACTCTCTCTCTTTCTCTCTCTCTT
>NW_004797959.1:417243-418402 GCF_000002075.1 Aplysia californica
CCATTCCTTTCGCTACAGGACTTGGTTCGTTAACTGACACAGATCTTACATAACCACAAGCTAACAAGAAGTATGAATATTGTATTCCTGTCGGGGCTTTTAACGCCTACTAGGTCACCGGACGGGGCGAGGTGAGGAGGAAAAAAATGTAATTTCCCCGAGAATGTTGACTCATGCGTCACCAGGTCTACCACAGAAAAGAAGGAAAGTTACGAAACAGAACCCTCACGCCAAAAGCAAACAAACAAACAAGCAAACAAAACACAAAATAAAACCACAACAAAACAAAACAACCAACCCCCACACAAATAGAAACAACAACAACAACAACATCATCAACAACAACAACAACAACAGCAATAACAGCAACAACAACAACAACAACAACAACAACAACAGCAATAACAGTAACAACAACAACAACAACAACAACATCGGACCCAATATGTCCATTGTGCAGCGAGGAGCCCCAAGATTTGGAGCATTGGCTGCAGAGATGCGACGCCACAGAGGCCCGGCGGTGGCATCTCTTCGAGGAGGATTCAGGGAGGTTGGACTGCCTCACCCGCTACCCAAGGGAGGCGGTGGCACTGGCGAAGAGCAAGCTCTTCGGGGCTCCGAACATTTCGAACGGATAGGCTACCACACACACACACACACACACTCACAACAACAACAACAACAACAACAACAACAACAACAACAACAACAGCAACAGCAACAACAACAACAACAAAAAGGTAAAAGGTGCAATGTTGCACATGTTTTCCTCCCCACCAACATCATTTATATAATTTAGGAGGCAGTCAATAAGTATTTTCAGATCATTTTGTGTTCAAAGGTAATTGTTATGTAGAATGTTGATATTCACTTAAGTATTTCACAACAAGACCCAGTTTATACTTCTTCTATAGGGCCGAAAACAAACTCGGGTCAGGCAGTGAGGGGTTAAATTGTGTGATCTTACTAGTGTGTGCATGTTTTAGCAGCGTGGCTTAGGTGGCTAATGAACTTCCTTTCCAACAAGTGTTGGGGAAAAAAGCCATAATGGACATTTGAAATTGTAATTTTAAGTACTTTATTACCCCCTTAGATAAAAAGATAAATGAATAAATGAATGAATAAATGAATGAATGAATAGATAGATAAATACTTATAT
>NW_004797959.1:418545-420573 GCF_000002075.1 Aplysia californica
AATAAATAAATAAATAAATACTTAAATAAATAGGGCATTCTTATGGGGGTTGTTTCGACCCTGCCTGTCAGGGGCACACCATGCAGACACAGACGCAACGCCCCAGCAGAAAGACGGAGGCGTTCGTTTAAAGTATACTTCTCCACACCCCCTAGGGCAGAGCCACTGACTGTGGTGTCTTTAGGCTATTCCCAAAGGGGGGCTGGGGCGTTTCTCGTTCAAGCACTGTAGAATTATAAATTTGCTGATTCATGTCAGGCTCATAACTGTGCCTGATCTGCAACATGGAACTGCTACTTTTTCTTTCCTAATCCTTACTATTGTCATTTTCCTCAACTTCTTTTGTATGTTTGTCACTCTTGTGAGCTGCTGTTTCCGGGGCGCCTTGATAGTCGAAGCAGACCTTGGGCTGTTGAAGCTAGAGAGGTGAGCAGAGTAAGTCTGATTCCCTGTAAAGACTTCTCTGTTGACACCCCCACCCACCCCTTGGCGCTCACATGACCTTATGCCGTTTCGAGCGCCGTAAAACCCTCTACTTAAAAAAAAAACTTCTCCACTCAGGATGAGAACTCAAGTCTTCTGCGTTTTACAATGAAGAGCCTAACAGCTACACCACAAACACCAACAACGCACATGAGTTAGTGAAGCTTTCAAATATAGAACAAATTATAATGAAGTATTTATGTATGCTACAAAGAATACAGAGTGGGTCATTGGCGGTTGCTCTGGTGTGGTTTGCTTCTTTTCTCCTATGAAACACATGTCGTCCTTATCTCTCCGACTTTTTGCGTTTGTCAGTCTCTTGTAACACCGCTTATCTTCGGCACTTGCATGACCTAATTGTGTTGCAGTGCCTTAAAACTCTTACCAAACAAAGAAAACATACGTACTTTCAAAACAAAGAAGGAAGAAACAATGAAACTTAATTTGTAATTTATTCCTAGGAATATTAATATACCGTGCTATTTTAAACTCGATCTCTTTTTACTGAGTTATGAAATTATGATAATGATGTCAAAGGCAGCTATGATAGAGAAAGGTTTTAACGCCACCAAATGCGTAGTTTGATGAAATTACACGGATGAGTTGTTCTGGTTTGTGTTAATTAGCCTGCTATCATTTCCACAAAGACGCTAGCATACACAAGATAAATTATCTAAAGCCTCAAAGTTATGGTACGGCACATGCAACCTTGCCATGTACACATCCCGAGTTGGATCTTGTACAAACCACATTATTCCCCCCCCCCCCCCCCAGTTTTGGCATTAATCTGCTCTTTGAAAGCATTCAAACATTCAAACAAACAAGCAAACGAAAAACAACACACAAACAAACAAAAGTAAACCAGAAAAAGTTATGGTACAAGCTGCCTTATCATGTACATATCACAAGCTTAGCACTGTAGCAATATCTTGTATAGAACCACTTTTTCCAGTTTTTGCATAAATCACTTTGAGATAAATCAAATCAACAGAACATGCCTCAAGCAAACAAAAATAAGCTCAATAAAGTTATGAGTGAGGGCTCTCGTGAGCTAGAGATTAAGGTGTTCGCCTATAATTCAAAGGTCCCGGGTTCGAATTCTGGTAGCGACAGAAACATTTTCTTCTCTGAAATTGTATCCTTTCACCTCCTTTCCAGCTCTATAGCAATGTTCTGTCGTCTGCTTTTGTCTCCACTTTCTGCCCCCATCCCCTCACCTCTTTTGCCCCCTCCTCTGGGCTCCTGACTCTTTCCATAGCCTTTCTACTGCTTCTCCTTGGCTCATTCTTACTGCTGTCTTTCAGCCACTCCCCTGATCTTCTGGTAGTAAAGATCTACACCTAGCCTTCTCGGACAAGGGCGAAAAATCTTGGAGGTCACGTGTTCAAGTTACGCACGTAAAAGATTCCTTGGTTGTCCAAAATTGATAAGAGTATGCTTCGACCACCACCCGGGAAAAGTTCAAAATTTCCCACCAACTGAAAATGTTTGGGGTGTCCCATGCGCTCATATGACCTTATGCAGTTGCGAGCTCCGTAAAACACC
>NW_004797959.1:420673-421887 GCF_000002075.1 Aplysia californica
CCCCCCAACAAAAAAAATAAAAAAATAAAAAGTTGTAAATACAACTACATTACCATGTACACTTAGAAAACATCCACCCACATGCAGATACATGAACACTCACACACATACACACACAAGCGCGTGCACACACAAGCGCGTGCACACACACACACACACACACACACACACACACACACACACTCACATACACACAAGCAATATAACATATACCTACCTAATAAATATACATTGTATTTATATATACACCCACATGCATACAGTCGAACCTGCTGTAACGACCAACAGCCTAAGACAGTCACCCGTACAAACGACTAGTTTCCATCTACTCCCCCTTTGTATTTCTTCTACATCACTATAATGACGCTGTACAAAACGACCACATGTATACGATGATCCTTTCTCTCCTCGACAATGGATGGTTGTTTTGGCCAGGTTCAACTGTATATATATTTGTGTATACATTATAAACACAAACTAGGTTGAGAGAAACGTTAGAAGGTTCCATCGATCTATCTGGTGCACAGACAAATCTCGTTAGCCCAGTTCGTGGTCTCGAGAAAGGCACTTTGGAGTTGTGTTTTGAGAGCCCGTCATTGTTTGGTTGAAATCTAAGCCATTAGTGTTGATCTTTTCGTTGTGACGGCTTGACTAGAGCACTCACAATGCGCTTTTACCTTCTACCGCGTTCATTTTCCATCCCTATTGTATCTGAAAATCGTCTCAAATTTCATGACTACTCTCAATATTTCATCTTTTCATCGCTGACTGCGAACTTAATTTATGATATTTAGGTCACTTTGCTGTCCATTTATAACTAATTATCGTTTGGGTTGGTATTGTAAGAGTTAATTCGAACTGGTGGCTTTTCTGAATTAATGGGGAATGTGATTTCTGGCGGGTACAGTCATCTATATTTTATTAGTACGAGATAAGAATAGAACCAAAAAGAGTTAGAAATTATTTACCCGTATTCATAGTGGAACAAAACATAACTAGAACCACAGGAAAACAACAGAGAAAAAGAAAACAATTAAATCGGTGTTCGCAACACTACCAAAGACAGCGACAACAATGACGACGACAACAACACCAATGAATGTAATAATAACAACAACGAAGACTATAACAACAGGAATGGCAATTACAACAGCAACAACAACAAGAGCAATAACAACAACAATAGCAGCAGAAACAGCAGCAGCAGCAGCAGC
>NW_004797960.1:0-1164 GCF_000002075.1 Aplysia californica
GTGCCACATGGCGCAGGAGGCGATCAAAAAATGCCTAGAGGCGTGCCAAGTGGCGCAGGAGGTGATCAGAAAATGGCTAGAGGCGTGCCACGTGGCATAGGAGACAATCAACGAATGGCTAGAGGCGAGCCACGTGGCACAGGAGGCGATCAACGATGTCAAGACCGACGCCTGGCGACAACTGCTGGAGAAAACCAGCAACTGGCAGAACGACACCAAGATGTGGACAATCATACAAAGCCTCCACGGTAGCCCTTAGACAAACTGGCCAAGTGAAGCAATGTTCCACAATGAGCGACTGGCGACAACAAGCAAGCATGAGGCGGACATATTGGCAGACACTACGCCAATGTCTGCGTCTAAACATGTGGAAAGAAGACGGAGCGGAAAACTGGCAACTCAAAAAGCGACTGAAATACTTACGGAACAACCCAAGGGCAGACCAGCCCGATTTCACTATCGGGGAACTGAGGAATGCCATTGACGAAGTCCCGCGGATCACCCGGACTAGACAACATCCCTCCGTCCTTCCTCCAAAACCTGGGCCCCAAAGCGCTGGAGAAACTGCTCTCCATCTTTAATTTGTCATTTCGCTCAGCAGATGTCGCACAAGTCTGGAAAGACGTCATCATTGCCCCCCTCCTCAAGACCGCCAAACCAGCATCGGAACTAACGTCGTTTCGAGAGATAATCGTCACATCCTGTGTGCTCAAAGTTAGGGAGAGAACGGTATCTGAACGACTGTACCACATAGCCCAGCGGAACGGCTACTTCTCTCCACAGCGGGCTGATTCCAGGAAGGGGAGAAGTGTGGAAGACCAAAGTCTGAGAATTACGAAGATTTCCGACGGCTTCCAGAAGAAGGAGAAATCGGTTCTCGTCCTCTTCGATTTGTCAAAGGCATACGACACTGTGTGTCGAGAACACCTACTCCACACCCTCCTAGACAGAGGTGTCCCAGATAGATACGTTTTGTGGATGAAAGACTTCCTTCCAAATCGTCAAGCCACAGCCCCATTCCACGGAATACTGAGTAATAGCAAGACAATGAGCCAGGGTCTCCCACAAGGTTCCTTGCTGGCACCCATCCTCTTCCTCTTTTCTATGGACGAACTCGCGAAACTACTTCCGGATGATCTCACAATTTCCCTCTACGCCTCCCCC
>NW_004797960.1:3901-5111 GCF_000002075.1 Aplysia californica
TGAGGGAGAGGGAGGGGGTGAGGGAGGGGTGGGGTGACACACTGGCACACTCACACACTGACTGACACACTGACACACTGACTGACACACTTCCACACTTTCACACTGACACACTGACTGACACACTTCCACACTGACGCACTGACACACTGACTGACACACTTCCACACGTTTACACTGACACATTGACACACTGACACACTGACTGACACTGATACACGGATACACTGACACACTGACAGACACACAGACACACTGACACACAGACACACTGACTGCTACACTGCCACACTGCCACACTGACTGACACACCGACTGACACACTGACACACTTCCACACTGACACACTGACACACTTCCACACTGACACATTGACACACCTCCACACTGGACTATCTCACCAGTAAACCCCCCAGGACAGTGCTTCTGACTGAAGTGTCTTTAGGCCATTCCCAAAGGGGGGCTATTAACATGTTCTTATGCACGGTAGAATTGTAAATGGGCTGATTTATCAATGTCATGCTCATACTGAGCCGGAACAACATAGGGGGAACTGCTGCTTTTTCTTTCCTCATCCTTACTATCGTCATTTTCCTCCACTTCTTTTGTATGTTAGTCACTCTCTTGTGACCCGCTATTTCCAGGGTGCCTTGATAGTCGAAGCAGACTTTGTGCTGTTGAGGCTAGAGGGGTGAACAAAGAAAGCCTGATTCCCCGTTTGGACTTCCCTGTTGACATCTACCCTTTGACGCTCCTATGATCTTATTGTATTGCGAGCGCCGTAAAACCTGTACAAAATCTACCAACGGTCTCACCAGTTGAGCTTGGGGCTGTAGACCACTAGGACGCCGGAGGCGGGGTAGGCCAGTAGGCCGCTCACACAGCCGAAGGCCAGGCTGCTCAGGTTCACGCACGAGATCCCCAGGGCCAGGTCAAGGTTCATGTCGACGTGTGCGCCAATGGGCGGGGAGCTGTGGGTGGGCGGCAGGCTGTAGTAGCGCCCCCTGGCCGTGTGGCGGTGCCAGGGGGAGCCAGTGGTGGATGTGACAAGGAGGCCAGTACAGTGACGTCATTCACACACGTCACGGACAACTGTGGACCACAGACACAACACGTCACACGGACAACTGTGGACCACAGACACAACACGTCACACGGACAACTGTGGGCCACAGACACAACATGTGACACGGACAACTGTGGGCCACAG
>NW_004797960.1:6673-7544 GCF_000002075.1 Aplysia californica
CATACACACCAAAAAAAAACCCACAACCCCCCTCCCCCTCCCCACACTCCCAGTCGGATGGCAGCACAAACCTCCACTGGTGGCACAGAGAACTATGAACCCCCCGGTCTTGACAGGGTACCACCTACCTCTTGGAGACATCAAATGTTGGGACATCTGGGACGGTGACATCTCTTCTCTTGTGGTTTCTGTGGCCAGCCAGCCAGCGTGGAGTGGAGGTACATCTAGCGTGTGGCGTGTGACTTCCGTTTAGCGGGAGCGCTGAACGGCGCGGCGTGTGGCGTGTGGAGTGTTGTGGCGTGTGACTTCCGTTTGGCGGGAGTGCTGAACGGTGCGACGAGTGGCGTGTAGCGTGTAGCGTGTGGCATGTGGCGTGTTGTGGCGTGTGACTTCCGTTTGGCGGGAGTGCTGAACGGCGCGGCGCAACAACGTACCTAGAGTGCGGGGAAAGAACAATGATTGATGATAGAAATAACTCACATAGAAGTGTGGGGAAAGAACAATGATAGAAATAACTCACATAGAAGTGTGGGGAAAGAACAATGATAGAAATAACTCACATATAGAAGTGCGTGGAAAGAAATAACCGACATATATTATCGAATAGTACTGAGACATAGCAATAACAGACATAACTTACCTATATGTATAGTACGGGGACATAGCAAGCATAAAACAAACATAATATAGTAGTACGGGGACATAGCAATCATAAAACAGACCGCTATTTGAGAGAATCTGATTCTCACTGGATAGTGTCCATGGAACAACAGCTTTACTTTTCAGAAGTACGTACTACTCCCAACATTTAAAAAAAATTATTATGTTTATAATATTTTTTGTTGTTGTTCTGATTTTGGACAGTGTTTTA
>NW_004797960.1:7644-9650 GCF_000002075.1 Aplysia californica
TCACATAGAAGTGTGGGGAAAGAACAATGATAGAAATAACTCACATAGAAGTGTGGGGAAAGAACAATGATAGAAATAACTCACATATAGAAGTGTGGGGAAAGAACAATGATAGAAATAACTCGCATATATAGAAGTGTGGGGAAAGAACAATGATAGAAATAACTCACATAGAAGTGTGGGGAAAGAACAATGATAGAAATAACTCACATATAGAAGTGCGTGGAAAGAAATAACCGACATATATTATCGAATAGTACTGAGACATAGCAATAACAGACATAACTTACCTATATGTATAGTACGGGGACATAACAAGCATAAAACAAACATAATATAGTAGTACGGGGACATAGCAATCATAAAACAGACCGCTATTTGAGAGAATCTGATTCTCACTGGATAGTGTCCATGGAACAACAGCTTTACTTTTCAGAAGTACGTACTACTCCCAACATTTAAAAAAAAATATTATGTTTATAATATTTTTTGTTGTTGTTCTGATTTTGGACAGTGTTTTACGGTACTCTCAACTGCATACAGTCATATACGTGCACGGGGCACATTAAACATTTTCAGTTCGGTAGGAATTAATTTTGAATTTTGCCCGGTGGCGGCCGAAGCCATTTGAACTTACTAGGGATCTTTAACGTTCGCAACTTGCACACAGACCTCAGAGATTTTTCGGCCGTATCCGAGAAGTGTATCGAGGTTTACAAAAGTTTGCCCGCCCTCTGTGGAAATTAAAGTGTGACGATTTTCTTGCTGTGAATAGGTGGAAACATTCCTGGAAAACCAGAACTACACAAGAGAAGATGTCAGAAAAGATCAATGCCCAACAAATTATCGCATGGAGTTGAGGAAATTGCTTGACTCAGAAAAATCTGGTGCAGGGACGGACCAGTTTATGAACCAACTTTGTGGTACATGTACCTTTTGGGGTACCTCGGTGCCCTCGCCTTCCTTTACGACCAGCAAGTCCCAGCAAAATCACGGAGTACTCAAAACATGTCTAGCATCGACTAAACACGGCAGGGGACCATCTCAAGGGGTAGATCTACATAAGTCCAGTCAGTGGACCATCTCAGGGGGTAGATCTAAGTCCAGTCAGTGGACCATTTCAGGGGGTAGATCTAAGTCCAGTCAGTGGACCATCTCAGGGGGTAGATTTACATATTATGTCCAGTCAGTGGACCATCTCAGGGGGTAGATCTACATAAGTCCCAGTGGACTATCTCAGGGGGTAGATCTACGTGAGTCCAGTGGATTCGCCTGACCGCATCTCGGGTGTGCACAGGAACCCTAGAGTTAGGAAATTGTCAACAACTCTGAAAAAATCTGGATTATTTCCCCAGGACTTCAGGAATGCTACCACTATGTTCTATTTTCTATTTATCTTTTTTTCAACCCCCCCCCCCATCTCAGGGCTAGTTTTTGCTGCGGGGTGCACACCAACACCATGGCTTTTCCCGCCAAAGAAACCAGAAACTGTCACGAAACGTCGCCCTACGTCAAGCTGACGATGTTTATGTTCCAGAAACGGGCACTAGCGTCTTTGCTTTCTGTAAACAGAGCAACTGTCACAGTGATAGCTGGGTCGAAATCCCCCACCCTGTCTCAGCGGGTTGCAAGGACAAAATGAGTTTGGTTTGCACTATTACATTGTCAATTACGTGATGGTATATTGAGCTGTGTGTGGGCAACCTCAAAACGGTCAATTATATTGTGCAGCCAGGATGGTACAATATACCAGGATTATACAATATACCAGGATTGTACAATATACCAGGATTGTACAATATACCAAGATTGTACAATATATCAGGATTGTACAATATACCACGATTGTACAATATACCACGATTGTACAATATTATAATTGATCGCGTAAGAATGAGCCGCTTAAAATAAAGGGTGCGGCTGAAAGACAGCAGTAAAAAGGAGCCAAGGAGTAGCAGTGGAAAGGCTGCAGAAAGAGTCAGGAGCCCAGAGGAGGGGAAAGGGGG
>NW_004797960.1:12219-15553 GCF_000002075.1 Aplysia californica
TTGCACCAATGTAAGATTACACTTTTGTAAGGTGAAAAATAATCAAGGAAAATATAATGTATGTCAAGAGAGTAACTACACTATTCACTTAGTGTGAGTTCGAGCTGTAAGCACAGCATTGTGGCGATACAGTTATCCTCGAGCGGCAAGCACGATATAATATTATGATGATATGTCATCTCGCACTTTATGCTCTGGTAGATATGTGGGCTACATGACATGTAGATCTAGTCAAATTTTGATTACACCGGTGCGGTAAAAGTGGTAAAATGGCACCTTAAGTTTTTCTGGAAAAGTTCCGCTTGTACCGTATTGAATTATTATGTCACATGTGTGTATGCATGTTTTTCATGAATACTATATTAATAATTTAAAAGTAAAGCGCATAGAAGAGTGATTGTAACACGGATTTGCTCAATATAAATGTCATATTATTATTATAAACGAATAACGTAATATTACGGGATTTGGGGGGGGGGGGTGTAAAAAGTGTAAGATTATACATGCATTTGAACAGCCCCAAAACCACGCTGGTCACACCTGCCCAACGTCAGCGAGAGTGCCAGGACCTGACGCATGTGTCAGGGGACACTGTTTTTGTACACCATGCAACCTCCATGCAGTTGCTTTTTTTGTAGACATTCAAATTTAACTTCTGATCTTGATCTAACAAAACTCATATTGGTTACTTTTGATAGCAATGAGCACAGCAACAATGTATTCCAATAGTTCTGTGGCGTTGTTTTAGCTATACGCGTCTTGCAACTTTTGCTAATTTTTGTCGCAACTTTTTGCAACTTTTGCTATTTTCAAATGCAACTTTCTCTGAGGACAGACTTTACTACCACACACAGACACACTCACACACGCACATGCACACACACACACACACACACACACACACACACACACACACACACAGGAGCAAATTTTTAGGTCTATATCTATTTCAATTTTCAAGAGCTAATCTGGCTAGTCTAGAGATTTTTAGATGAGTGTAAAAACGTGAAAAAGAAAGGTTTCATAACAGAATGAAATCAAAATTAGAACAGCCCATAAACAACCACAAACATTAACAAATAAGGGCGTGAGTCCACCAGTCCGAAGAAGATTGGCTGTTTTAACACTAAATGTGCGTAATTTTAAAACAAAGTACAGGATATTACAAATTACGGAATCGCACACATTTAAGGGGCCTGCCAGTGTCAGTACATGTGATCGGTTTTGGTGGAACGTACGCTCTTACATAACACATTTAAATCTATATATTTATATACATGTACCGTATATATATATATATATATATATAGAATCTAATGAAGGTAGGAACATCAAATTAAATGACGTTACACTATATAACCCCCCCCCCCCCCCCCCCTTTTTGTCCCCATAAAAAAATTGATAGAAAAACGACACATCAGAACAATAACAAGAAAGAAAAAAAATACACACTAAAAAACAAAACACCACAAAGAGGGAAAAATAAAAGTAACTGTAACGTATTCAACAAATCAATGTGGTGACAACAAGTGAGAAAGAGACGAAGTGAAGCTAGGTGAACTTTCTTTCAAAAGTAAAGAGGTTCGGTTTTATTCTTGTTTTTTTAAAATTTGACTTTTATTCTCCGATTTGGGGACCAAAAATGCCTAAAAATCGAGCCACGATTGATTGGTCGCGGCCGCGACAAACGCAGATATCTATGCTAGTTCCATGTGTCGTTATCAATAACCCTCCGTAGATCTAGACTAGACAGCACACGAGTGAACACAACACATAAAGTTTAAGAGCAGCACCCTTCATAGGCAACACGTCATATCTATAGAGAAAAACTGTTTGGAACTGTAGCGTTTCTTTATAAATATTTACTGCGGACATTTTTTGGACCGATTGAACCATATTGTATACGAGCAATCTTTGGTAGGCCTATACTTTACTATAATTATAGATCTATATAATATCCGAAATTTGCGGAAAAGATGTGATTTCAGAGTGTTCGGAGAAATAGTGCCCAGCTTTATTTTCCCGAACGTTCAGAGAAATAGTGCCCAGCTTTATTTTCCCGAACGTTCAGAGAAATAGTGCCTAGCTTTATTTTCCCGAACGTTCGGAGATAATAGTGCCGGCCTTTTTTTATTCCCTGTCGGTGTCTTTTTTTTTTTTTCTTGGAAAAATGCTCAAATCGCGGCACGATTCGCGGACCACAAAATGTCAAAAATCGCGTCCTCGACCAGTGGCGGTGGGTGGGGCTTAGGTTTCTTCCAGTTCTTTACCACCAAATAGCAAGCAATAAGAATAAAACAGTGGTGATTTTTCTATACTCACGGCGAGCTACGACAGTTTGAGAACCATTCATTTTTTTCCATCTCTTTGTTCTTAGTTAAATTCTTGTTGATGGTTGGGATGAAGCCGATGCACCTCCAAATTTCCTCTAATTAGTTATTGTGTGATGAAAAAGTTGCCTTACAAGTAGTTCGACCTGATTTATAACTGTTAAATCTCAGCGGCACAAACACAAACATGCACACACAGCACTTCAAACATTATACTTCTATGAGCTGGATTAGGCCGTGTAGTCGAGAAAGTTGAACGCACCCAACAAAGAACCAATGAGCGCATAGGTATCTGTGTAAGTGGGGGAAAGTGAGTCGTAAACTTTCATCCCATTGTCAGGGCTAGGAGAGCGCGAGCCCTCGGTACAGTGTTATTTTTTCCCAGTCTTCTACCTTTTTGCAAGAAGAGTTTCATTAAGGACGAGCTGTGGGAAAAGGGCTCATCTTTGCTGAGCCCTAAAGAAATTTGATTGGCTGCTGGGTTACTATACTTGTAAGCAGTGACAACAGTGATTGGATAAGCGAGCAAGCCGCCAAGTTGATCACCCTGTGTTCATTGCGTGCGGTCATAACGGTTTCAACTGCTTGTTTCATATGGAGAAATATACATTAACTTTGGGATAGAGTTGGGGGTGGTGGGTGGGGAGGGGGTAGGGGCTCAAGCCCGTGAGCCCTTCACTACCCACCGCCACTGTCCTCGACAAACGCAGATGCTAGTCTATGGCTGTGAATGTTGGACTATCACTTTTTATGATTTTTTAGCAGGTTTTCTTTTTCCTGCACGTGAGTGCTCATTGCCGATTTGGGAGCAAAAAAGAAGGCTGAAATCAAAATGCCAAACATGAAACAATAAAAACGACAATGAAATTCTCATTCTTTAAGCAAAGCAAACAGAGATTGTTCCCACTACAAAAAGTTACTGTTTTACGAAGCACCGTATTTTCTGCTTTGGCTCAGAGAGCTTATAGGTAGAACTAGAGCACTGAGGTGTGACGTCATGAGTG
>NW_004797960.1:15653-18006 GCF_000002075.1 Aplysia californica
AGCGGCACAAACACAAACATGCACACACAGCACTTCAAACATTATACTTCTATGAGCTGGATTAGGCCGTGTAGTCGAGAAAGTTGAACGCACCCAACAAAGAACCAATGAGCGCATAGGTATCTGTGTAAGTGGGGGAAAGTGAGTCGTAAACTTTCATCCCATTGTCAGGGCTAGGAGAGCGCGAGCCCTCGGTACAGTGTTATTTTTTCCCAGTCTTCTACCTTTTTGCAAGAAGAGTTTCATTAAGGACGAGCTGTGGGAAAAGGGCTCATCTTTGCTGAGCCCTAAAGAAATTTGATTGGCTGCTGGGTTACTATACTTGTAAGCAGTGACAACAGTGATTGGATAAGCGAGCAAGCCGCCAAGTTGATCACCCTGTGTTCATTGCGTGCGGTCATAACGGTTTCAACTGCTTGTTTCATATGGAGAAATATACATTTACTTTGGGATAGAGTTGGGGGTGGTGGGTGGGGAGGGGGTAGGGGCTCAAGCCCGTGAGCCCTTCACTACCCACCGCCACTGTCCTCGACAAACGTAGATGCTAGTCTATGGCTGTGAATGTTGGACTTTCACTTTTTATGATTTTTTAGCAGGTTTTCTTTTTCCTGCACGTGAGTGCTCATTGCCGATTTGGGAGCAAAAAAGAAGGCTGAAATCAAAATGCCAAACATGAAACAATAAAAACGACAATGAAATTCTCATTCTTTAAGCAAAGCAAACAGAGATTGTTCCCACTACAAAAAGTTACTGTTTTACGAAGCACCGTATTTTCTGCTTTGGCTCAGAGAGCTTATAGGTAGAACTAGAGCACTGAGGTGTGACGTCATGAGTGTCACACTGAGGGGCGCTCCAGCCATTCCGTAGAGGAATAAAAGGCCACTCGGTGCACAGCAACACTTTTCAATCACGGATTAACGATACTTTGCAAAGTCTTTTGATGTTGATTTTTTGTCACGGGGATTTGTCTATCGCTAAAGTGTACTCATACGGAGATTTGTGATTGTTTATTTGTTAAATAAGCCAGATAGTCTCTAAACAAAGCGAATAGAGCTTTTTATACAGTGAAACCACGTGGGTGAGTAAAATTCAGAAAAATGGATAGGTGGACTAGATTAGTTTTAAAATCAAATTAAAAATACTATTTTATTTAAATAATTTTCTATGCGTTGTTCAAACAGGATGCTTAAATTTAGCACCGAAGACCGCAAGAAAGTGCTCAAATCGGACTTCTGGAATCAAGGATGTGACTTTAAGAAGCTGCTAGAAGCTTCAGCTGCAACTCTAGCACACTTTTAAGGCTGGTTGAGCGGAAAAGAACCACTGGCAGTGTTGTTGAGAGAATAGGAAACAGCCCAACCAGGCGTAACTAGCCGAGCTATCAAGCTGACAAACATCACAACCACGTACAGTTTTCACTTCATATGTATAGCTGGGAAGTCAAGTCCCGAGATCATAAATGTGTCAGTGGACATATCTGTTCACAGAGATTGGAGAACATATTATAATATGAACACATAGCATAGCTCTATTAAATTCCCAGAGAAGACAGCCTCGTCAATCTGACAATAAAGGAATCAAGAGAGAGAGGGAATCACACAAGGATGTCTTCTGCCAGACACTGTTACATCACCATGGGAACACTGACCAGGGACAGACACATCCACAAAGATGTTAACAAGACGTGAAAAATTGTTGAAAACAACCCCAATCATCTCTCTGAATCAGTGGAAGGAAAGTGGAGGCAACACGTGACGTAAAAGCAATCCATTTTGTAAGTAGGAAAATATGTCCTTTAAAACAAACAAACCCAATCACTCACTTTGTCCCCCTCCGCCCCTCTCCCACCCCACCCGAGAAAAAACAACAATACCTTGTATTATTACATTCAGTATGTGCTGTATTGTATGGGCATCTATATATTATAGAGGACTTAACACAACAACAACCAAAAGCAAACTTTAAAAAATGAAGTAAACGTTCACCTTGAGCTCAACGCTTTATACTCTATTAGCTGGGCCCCCACTTTCGCTGAAAGAAATGATCAGTCCCCAGGGGCGGTTTGTTAACTGGGCAGTTGACAAGAGATTTATTGCTGATAATGATTTTCATTCAGTTTTAAGTAAATCCAAACAAACATGTATCAACAGTTAAAAAGCGCCTTGCCGATTTGAAGGCGTTCAAATAGACAAGTGGGATTCACAGCTGTGTTGTCGCGTTTGTTTATCACGCCGGCTCACAGCTGTTACTGTTAAATTTAAATCGTCTCCCGTCACGTCGCAGAACTTCGTACGAGGACAAATCGAACACGGCTCGCTCAGCGATGACGTCAGCCCGCTGGGCAAATCCATCG
>NW_004797960.1:18963-25137 GCF_000002075.1 Aplysia californica
GAAAGAGTCGATGTGAATGACGGCCGGTCAGTTCTATAAACCACGAACCGCCACTGTCAGTCCCCTAACATCAACTGAAAGTCATTGGCCTACTATATTTACACTCTACTGGACTAGAGCAATACATCTTGAGAGGAAAGTGACACTCGTGTTTCCAAGTTGCCAAATATAATAATAAAAAAAAATAATTAGCATGTATAGATTGATTCTCTATTCCGCTATCGTGGTTGTACACTCCAGAATTTCAAAGGTGTGGAATCAGTACTGGCGCACGGATAGTGAACGGAAACCTCACTTGTTTACAGTGGCGTCTTAGAAGACGGACTTTCCAAAGATTCTGTATGGACGAAAAAAGCATTTTGGAAAATTCGTGGAAAACAGTTTGCGTGGATTTTTTAAATTTTAAAGTTAGGTCTTAGCCACATGGATGCTGTGGACGCTTGCAAAGTTTCAAAGGTGTGGCTTAGGTAATAAGGTAGGAGTTTGAGCACAAAGCTTTGTAAGTCCACTTTTATATATAGGCTATATCTAGATTAGATAGAGACTATAGCTGTGCGAGGGACGCGTAGCGTAAGAAGAGCGCTGTTTCTAATCCCTCCAAGATGGCGGCACCCAGAGCTGAGCGTGCTCGCCGCTCTACATGGGTGACGTCACAGCCAAAAGCTCTAGTGCTATTTATATTCCTTGGCCTTGGCCTAGCCTATGAAGCATGAAGTAACCGATAATGATTGGCTGTGTGTCCTCGGGCCGCACCACGCACTGGCACGCACTGCCTCTAGAGAGGAGAGAGGAAAGAGGAGAGCTTCGATTGATACAACTGTGAAGGAGGCGTTGTGCAGGGGGAGTCGAGAGCATAGCCTAGGGGGGAAAAAGGAAGAAACATACTTGTTTGTGTGTGCTTCCAGTGTGTTACTGTGTGCGGGACCAAGGACTTTTGCATTTTGTGTGGTGTTAGGCTAGTTTGAAACCGCTAATCGACTTCTGCTAATGTCCAGGTAAAAGTAAATGCGTTTAGATTCTAGACAGTAGGCTACTGTAGAGGTTCTTTTCTAGGCCTGTAGCCTAGGCCTATTGCATGCTATCCTCCTGATGCTTTTATTTTAGATATTAGAGATCTATTACGTGTGGCCTCTATACTAATTGCTGTCCTAGTCTTGGCTTTGGACTTTGGAATCTAGCCTAGGCTAGCTGTCGGCTTTTGGGAGGAAGTCTCTCAAGGCCAAGGCAAGTCAACAGGACAAAGATCATTTCCAACGACAATGCTCACATACATCAGGCCTAGAATCCTTCTTTTGAAACGCCCTGTGCCAATAATATTTTGTATATTAATTATTCCCACTCCATGTGCCAATATAATTTCATAGTATTCACACAGCCTATCTATGCGAATAAAATATAGATCTAGATCTAGTATTCACACAGTATTCACACGCCCTGTGCGAATAAAATTTAATAATATTCACACATCCTGTGAGAATAATATATTTTCATAATATTCTCATACAATTCCATTATTCACACACACCCTGTGCGAATTACTAGATCTAGATTCTAGTACAGCCTGCTGTTGTCCCAGCTATACCTTTGAAAATCTGAAGAAAATGCCCCCTGTCATTTTTTCATAAAGTATGAAATTTTCTAGAGCTCTAGAATATAAAATAGTGAATGGGTTTTTAACAAAAATATTGTGTGATCTGTTGAGACAAATTGATTATTGATATACAGTGGAACTCAGATTCAACGAGGTCGCCGGGCCTGACCTAAAATCTCGTTGAATCCGAGTGTTGGTTTTTTATAGCAAACACAAGGTTCTGTGTAGATAATTACAGGCACTCAGCAAGTAATCATATAATGAGAAGTTACAAATAGTGCCTGAAACTGAAATGATTGCATATTATGAGCTGTGTAAAAAAAAAAGACTGATTCGTTCAAATTCACTCCTGTGCCATCTCGATTGTTTGCCAAAAAGTTGTGTTCCTGTGTAGAGCCCATAAACGGCAACTTTTGATTCCGTAGACCAGCGCACAATTCATTACGAAGATCTACGTCAAGACTAGCTTAAATCATTGTAATACAATGTAATGATCAGTTGTCGAGGGGAAAAAAAGACTGTGACGCGTTTGTAGTGATGTTCAACGCCCGGACCACGAGAGGCCCCCCACCCCCCTGCTCCCCGACGCACACCCACACAGTCACACATGTGCAGGCTGCCCATCCGACCCCGACACACGCCAGAGTAGACTCGTGCGAGAGTCAGCAACGCATGTGTTGGTATGAGAAAAAAGGCCGCTGATTGGTGGCATGCAACCGACTAAATGAAAAATGGTTCACGATGCAGTTGCAATGGAGGGTTTCCGGGAATAGATAAAGTTGGTTCTTGGAGAAAAATGAGCGAAGCCACATCTGCAGGGTCGGTTCACCCTGGAAGCGACCTCGTTGAATCCGAGCTCGCTGATTTAAGTGCTCGTTGAATCCGGTTTATTTTTATTGATTTTAAAGAAGGAAAAAAACGGGGAATCTATCTCATCTCGTTGAATCCGAGTTCTCGTTGAATCCGAGCTCGTTAAGTCCGAAGCTGTCAGTCATTGTGCAAAAGTTGGATGGATAGTCTTGTGTGTTGTTAGATAGTTTAGGAGATTATTTGACAATTAAGTTGTGCCATGAATTTTTAACCGCACTGGTCCTAGGCCTATATATATATATATATATTATATATAGTAGTAAAGACTGCAAATCTAGATTTAGTTTCTAAGACTAGTTCTAGATATTTTTATTTGTTAATTTAGCAACATTGTAAAGTAATAATAGAGATAGAAGATCTAGATAGGCCTAGTTTGCGACAGTTTTTAGTGCCAAAAAAAGTATTCCCGCGGGTGGTCTCTGCTAATCTTCAATTTTACACTTGATTTCATTCTCATTTAATCATGCTCAGGTATTGAAGTACTTTTCAGATTATTGTTCATAATTTTTATTTATAGTACTGTAGTGACATGATTAATTTTGACTTTACTTTTTTTCTGGCACAAATTATTAGTTTGTGAAATGGTTGATGGTTTTTATTTGAAGCTAGACTTCAAAGTTAAAGTTTAATTGCTTATTTATTTTGCGCTTTGTTTTTTAAATTGGGGTTTGGGGGGGGGGGGAGGGAATTCAGGGGTAGAGCGTGGCCTGTTGAGCCAACATATCTTGTGTTCTACAACCTTAAATAAGGTGTTTGGACTCTAAAATTGCCATAGCCTACACTGTGTACGACGTGGGGTAGTGAAAGTTTTAAGTTTATAGTAAGTTTAAACATGCGCACAGCCTTTTTATTATTATAAAAGTTTTCGGTCTACTTTTCAAGTATTATATTATACATGACAAGTCCAACTTGAAGTGAACCTTCCTGAGATCCATGGCCTATTTCTAGAATGAGAACTAGAGAGACACTTGATAGTTGCTGGAAGGAACTTGAAATCTCTGTTTCTGGCAAGAGACCACAAGTGGACTTTGATCTCTTGTCTCTGACTTTTGGTCAGCTTTCACTTGGTAGCTTCATAATAGAATGTTCAGCATTAATAACCTGTCATAGTTCTGTTCACACACACCGTCTGCTGTGTGTTGTGTGGCTAATACTGTGAGCTGGAGTGTGGCCTGCCTGGTGTATCTCTCTGTGCTCAAGTCAGAAGGGTTGTTGTTCTGTAGAGAGGTAGCAGGGAAAAGTTCCACGTGCTTCACTTGTGCTGTGTGTTATTTACATTGTCATTGTATGTGGGAATTATTCGCTTCTGCTGTGTGTTGTTTTTTATGTGTGCATGTGAGTTATGATCTTGGGTATTAGACCTGTGTTCATTTGCCACGGGATGTGGCAGTCGCTACACGTGGGAGGGAAGACTTGTACTGTGGGCTGTCGTAACACGTGGGAGGGAAGACTTGTACTGTGAGCAGTCGCTGCATGTGGGAGGGAAGACTTGTACTGTGGGCAGTCGCTGCATGTGGGAGGGTAGACTTGTACTGTGGGCAGTCGCTGCATGTGGGAGGGAAGACTTGTACTGTGGGCAGTCGCTGCATGTGGGAGGGAAGACTTGTACTGTGGGCAGTCGCTGCATGTGGGAGGGAAGACTTGTACTGTGGTCGCTACACGTGGGAGGGAAGACTTGTACTGTGGGCAAGGTTCTGTTTTGTTTGTTTCTCACAGATTGTCACATTGTGATGAGGGACGGTGGTTTTTCTACGTGCACTGTCTCTCTCTCTTTCCCTTTTTAACTCCCAGTGGAGCACAGGCCATCGACAGCATTACTCCAGCAAAGCCTGTCATGAGCATCCTTTTCTATCTGTTTCCATGATGTTCCCACTTTTTCATTAGTTGCGGGCCCTTTGCTTTCCATCCTATCAAAGCCCGCTTGGCTTGTGTTGATAACAGAATACCTACTCCTTCTGTATGCGGCGAGTTTTCCTCCAGATGTCCAGAATCGAGAACTGTTTCCCCTGAAGCAAGTTGGCACTCCCCTACTTTCGTCCATCTCGTCTCACAGAGACCCAATATGTCCAGTTGGTAGGCCTCCATCTCTCTTGCAGCCTGCAGTGCCTTCCCTGTCTTGTACATTGTATGAACATTCCAGGTGCCAAGTCTGGTGGTTCTTCTGGTCGACAGGAGGTTTCTCGGCTTTGTGGCTTCCTTTCGGCTTTCACCACCCTGCGTCATTCTACACTCCATGCTCTCTCCTCTCCTCGGTGGTGAAGGTCCTCCATCTTGCAGAACTGGCGGTCGTGTTGTTTTTACTGTTGATGTTTTTATAGCTACTTTTTGTTTTACGGGAAAGGGCTGCTAACCCTTTTCCCAACCGACCTTAGTCGCCTTCTATGACATGCGCGGTACGGATACAGTGGTCCTATTCTTTGCTCCCCTATCTCTTGGACAGGGCCCCGAGAACCACACGGGTGATATTTCTATGCTAGTGCCAGCAAAGACTGAGATACTGGCTGGCTGTTTCAGTTGTGCGCCACACTCTGTCACTCTGTCACTGTCAGTCTGTCACTCTGTCACTGTCTGTCACTATGTCAGTCTGACTCTGTCAGTCTGTCACTGTCAGCCTGTCACTGTCACTCTGTCAGCCTGTCACTGTCAATCTGTCACTGTCACTCTGTTACTGTCACTCTCACTCTGTCACTGTCAGTCTGCCACTCTGTCATCGGTAAACATTGCCGAAGAGATGGAAACAATGTTGGTTTCTTCAATTTAATTACTTTTTGATGAGCATCTGATTTCACCATGATGACAAACTCTATTGTATTGTCTATGGCACCCATGAATCGTTCATGTTTAGAGCAAGAGAGTTGTGTAAATAGTCAATGTAATGGTGAACAGTGAACTGTGGGTTGTCATTGTGTACAGTAGAACAGCCGGTCCACTTGTGGGTGGAGTTACGCTGGACGGAATGTCCGTCGCTTTGTTGTAGTTGTTGTTGTACTGTATTGTCCTTGTTTTTTTAGGTGTGTGTTGTTGCTGTTGTCATACTGTATTTCCAGCTCGGATGTTAATCCCCCCATTGCTTTGTTAAGTATTTTTTTCTTCTCCGTCTTCCCATTGCATAGAGGGATATGTAGAGTTCAAAGTTCAAGGCAAAATTTCCCAGCACAATCTAACTGGCAAGTATTCTGTAGTGGGCCCGCGGAACAGGCAGAGAGTGTATATTCTATACCGTGAGGCTGTGTGTGGGGGTGGGGTGGGGGGGGGGGGGGGGCAGTCATGTGTGACGGACTAAAGGTGGCCTCTGGGTCAGCTCAAGGACAGCCTTGACTTTTTTATCAGTGGGGTCAACAGAGGTCAAGTGTTTAGTAAACGGCAGCAGTAGTGAGTCACGGACACAGCTGACTGGCCAAGACTGTGTGTGGGTGTGTGTTTATGTATGTATGTGTGTGTGCGTGGTGTGTGTGTGTGTATGTGTGTGTGGTGTGTGTGTATGCGTGTGTGTGTATGTATGTGGTGTATGTGTGTGTGTATGTGTGTGTATGTGTGTGGTGTGTGTGTGTGTGGTGTGTGTGTATGTGGTGTGTGTGTATGTGTGTGGTTTGTATGTATGTGTGTGTGTGTGTGTGTGTGTCTGTGTGTGGTGTGTGTGTTTGTATGTGTGTGGTGTGTGTATGTGTGTGGTGTGTGTGTGTATGTGTGTGATGTGTATATGTGTGTGTATG
>NW_004797960.1:26765-28986 GCF_000002075.1 Aplysia californica
AGTGCGCACATGATGAATTTGTATGGTGTTAGTATGAATGCGTTTTTAATCTCCTATGTACGCCTTGGGCCCATGCTGTGGGGAGAGGCGGGATACAAATGCTCTTATTATTATTATCAATCATTGACAATCATTGAACAAGCTAGATACAATCATTGAACAATCATTGAACAAGCTAGATACAGACAGGTGAACTAGGTTGATACAGCCTAATTGTGTTGCAAGTGCTGTAAAACTCTATAAAAATGTTTTTTCCCCTTTCTGTTGTCAGACCCTGAGCCCTACTGGTTGTCCGGGAACTGGAGCAAAGGTGAAAGCAGACTGTATCTGAGTTGTATACCTCTGGGCAGAGCGTACTAGAGAGTTGTATACCAGACTGTACCTGATATTCGTGTGAGCGTCGGTGATAGTCGCATCGTGTGAGCGTCGGCGCGATGTCGGATGGTGTGGTGACCACCTTTGTCCTGGCCCTCAAGGCTCTGGCCTGCGTCTACGACCTGGTCACATGGCTCCCCTTCTTCATCGTCCAGCGGCCAGACGTGGCCCGGGCCAAGTCCAACAGGCTCAAGGTCAGTCCGTGTGTGGGGGGACTGTGTGGGGATATGTGTGTGGGGGCTATGTGTGGGGTGTATGGGGCAATGTGTGGGGCCGGTGTGTAGGGAGTTGGGCACTGCTGAGTTCTTCGTTTGAGTAGATTCCCAGATAACAGATCCCATGGGTTCCCCCGGGGTAGTGCCACTGATTGTAGTGTCTTTAGGCCATTCCCTAAGGGGGGACATTTCTCGTTCAAGCACAGTAGAATTGTAAATGGGCTGACTCATGTCACGCTCATAACTGTGCCTGATCTACAACAGGGAACTGCTGCTTCTTCTTTTCTGATCCTTACTATTGTCATTTTCCTCTACTTCTTTTGTATGTTTGTCACTCTCTTGTGACCTGCTATTTCCGGGGTTCCTTGATAGTCGAAGCAGACTTTGTGCTGGTGAAGCTAGAGAGGTGAGCAGTCTAAGTTTGATTCCCTGAAAAGACTTCTCTGTTGACACCCACCCCTTGGCGCTCATATGACCTTATGCAGTTGCGAGCGCCGTAATACCCTCTACTAATATTAAAACTAACTATCTGTCCTCCTTTTTTGTGTTTGTTACTCTCTTGTAACACCTCTAATCTTCGGCACTTTTATGACCGTATTTTGTAGCGAGTGCCGAAAAACCACTACTGAACAAAAACCTGTTTCCCGTAGGCGGCACCGGTGAACGGCCAGGCATCGGACCCCTGGCGATCAGTGGACGTCCCTCCATCTGGACTGACCACGGCTATGTTCCCCGGTTGTGAGACGCTGTATGACCTGTTTGCCCGCGCCTGTCGTTTGTACGGCAGCCGGCCGTGTCTGGGCACGCGCGAGGTGCTGTCTGAGGAGGAGGAGAGGCAGCCCAACGGGAAAGTCTTCAAAAAGGTGGGTCAGTTGTGACGTTTGTGTCTGTTGTGACGTCTGTCTATTGTGTCGTCTGTGTCTCTTGTGACGTCTGTGTCTGTTGTGACGTCTGTCTAGGTGTGTGGCAAGTACATCTGGATGAGCTACAGCGACGTGGCCATTAGTTCCCCCCATGACCTAGTTCCCCCCCCCCATGTGTCCCCCCCATGACCTAGTTCCCCCCTGTGTCCCCCCGTGACCTAGTTTCCCCCTGTATCCCCCCAGCTGGTGTGTGGCAAGTACATCTGGATGAGCTATGACGACGTGGCCACCCATGTAGACAACCTGGCGAGCGGCCTGTTTGCCCTGGGCCAGAAGCCCGGCTGTAAGATCGTGGTGTTTGCCGAGACCCGCGCCGAGTGGATGATCGCAGCACAAGCCTGCTTCAAGAACAACTTCCCACGTGAGACCCGCAACACTTGTCTCCTACCCCACTGGCCGAAGTATCTTTTGGCCGTTCCCAAAGGGGGGACATTAACATGTTCTTATGCACAGGAGAATTGTAAATGGGCTGATTTATCAATGTCATGCTCATACTGTGCTGGTACAACATAGGCGGAACTGATGCTTTTTCTTTCCTTTTCCTTACTATCGTCATTTTCCCTTTTTTTGTGTGTTTGTCACTCTCTTGTGAACTGCTATTTCCGGGGTGCCCTGATAGTCGAAGCAGACTTTGTGCTGTTGAAGCTAGAGAGGTGAGCAGAGTAAGTCTGATTCCCCGTTTGGACTTCTCACTGTCTCACTCTCACT
>NW_004797960.1:30740-31977 GCF_000002075.1 Aplysia californica
CTCACTCTCTCACTCACTTACTCACTCACTCACTCACTCACTCACTCACTCACTCTCTCACTCACTCACTGTCTCACTCTCTCACTCTCTCACTCTCTCACTCTCTCACTCACTCACTCTCTCACTCTCTCACTCTCTCACTCTCTCACTCTCTCACTCTCTCACCCCCCAGTCGTGACCCTATATGCCACCCTGGGCAATGACGCCATCGCTCACGGCATCCAGGAGACGGGCGCATCACACGTCATCACTAGCCTGGATCTGCTGCCCAAGTTTGAGGTATGTGAGTGGTTGGAGGGTGCTCTGCTGCCCAAGTTTGAGGTATATGGGTGGTTGGAGGTATGTTCTATACTAAAAAAGTTCCTGGTATGTTCTATACTGACAAAGTTCCAGGTATGTTGAATAATAAAAAAGTTTGATGTCTGTTAAAAACTGCCAAAGTACGCATTAATCAATAGGACAGCCAACATGTTATTTCCTGTAGTGTGTAGTGTGTCAATCCTGTTGTGTGTAGTGTGTCAATCCCGTAGTGTGTAGTGTGTCAGTCCTGTGGTGTGTAGTGTGTCAGTCCCATGGTGTGTAGTGTGTAGTGTGTTTGTCCCGTGGTGTGTAGTGTGTCAGTCCCATGGTGTGTAGTGTGTAGTGTGTCTATCCCGTGGTGTGTAGTGTGTCTGTTCCGTGGTGTGTTGTGTGTCAGTCCCATGGTGTGTCATTCCTGTGGTGTGTAGTGTGTCAGTCCTGTAGTGTGTAGTGTTTCAGTCGCGTGGTCTGTAGTGTGTCAGTCCAGTGGTGTGTAGTGTGTCAGTCCCGTGGTGTGTAGTCTGTCAGTCCCATGGTGTGTAGTTTGTCAGTCCCGTGGTGTGTAGTGTGTCGGTCCCGTGGTGTGTAGTCTATCAGTCCCGTGGTGTGTAGTGTGTCAGTCGTGTGGTGTGTCAGTCGTGTGGTGTGTCAGTCCCTTGGTGTGTAGTGTGTAAGTTGCGTGGTGTGTGGTGTGTCAGTCTCGTGGTGTGTAGTGTGTCAGTAGGTACCACAAACCCAAATTTCAAAGTGCTTTGATCAAACTTATGTTTGTTGCATCATAAAGAACTATGCAAACCATGAACTTTGGTGTTTGAATTATAGAAATCGGACAATAAATAAAAAAATGACAGCCGTTTGAAATTTGTGGACGTCGTAAATTTTTGGCAACTTTAAAATCACGTTAAAAAGTGCGATTTTGTGAGTTCACAGAAAATAT
>NW_004797960.1:33334-37623 GCF_000002075.1 Aplysia californica
CAATGTAACATACAGAAACATACAATGTAACATACAGAAACATACAATGTAACATACAGAAGCATACAATGTAACATACAGAAACATTCAATGTAACATACAGAGACATACAATGTAACAGAAGCATACAATGTAACATACAGAGACATACAATGTAACATACAGAAACAAAATACAGAAATGTACAGTATAACATACAGAAACATATAATGTAACATAAACATACAATGTAACATATATAAACATACAATGTAACATATATAAACATACAATGTAACATACAGAAACATACAATGTAACATACAGAAACATACAATGTAACATACAGAAACATACAAAGTAACAGAAACATACAATGTAACATACAGAAACATACAATTTACAATGTAACGTACATACTTTTCCGATCCAGAGATGTAACGTACATAAACATACAATACTAGCTGGGCCCCCTTACGATGAAAGGAATGATGGGTGCATTAACATCAACTGAAAGTTATTGGCCTACTATATTAACCCTCTACTGGAATGGAGCAATAAATCTTGAGAGATCTAAAAAATTAGAAGGTCTAGATCTGTACTTTCAAAAAACAAAATGCGCCTTGCGAAATATCACTTTGGACACTTCCGCTGTGAGGGACAGCTACGCAGATTTGTTTAGTTTCTCGGTGGAATAATCACAAAAGCCAAAGAGGGACGGGAACTTTTTATCAAATATATTTTTTCTAAATTCAGGATATGAATAAATCAAAAATTGGGCTCTGTCATGGGGACCTATCTATCTTTTTGCAGGTACTTGCCAACTTTCAACTCTGTAGCTGTCATAGTTTTATGGGAAGAGTGACACATTTGTTTCTAAGTTGCCAAATATATAATTCATGTATAGATTGGTTCTCTATTCGGCCTTCGTGGTTGTACACTCCAGAATTTCAAAGGTGTGGAATCAGTGCACACTGCTAATGAACGGAAACTTCGCTTGTTTACGATGGCGTTTTAGAAGACCAGACTTTCCCAAGAATAGATCTAAAGGAAACTAACGGAAAATTAAAAATTAAACGACAGTGACCTCAGGCTCCTCAATAAAACTGCACCCTTTAAATGATTCTGAACCACCAATAATTTTGTCAAATTCGACAGTTTTAGGAGGCCAAAGTGACGAACTTTCACAAATATAATATATAGAGATAACATACGTTAAGCTACAATGTAACGTGCATAAAGTGTAACATTCAGAATCCACAGGTTTGTAAATGATAGATTTGAACGTGTGCTTGAGAATGTTTTGTCAGTGTGTTCACAGTCTTGTTTGTGTGTGTGACTATTTTGTCAATGTGTTCACAGTGCTGTGTCCTGTTGTTGCGTTGTTTGTGTGTGTGCGACAGCCTGTTTTGCCTGTGTGTTCACAGTCTTGTTTGTGTGTATGTGTGTGTGTGTGTGTGCGACAGCCTGTTTTGTCAGTGTGTTCACAGTGCTGTGTCCTGTTGTTGTGTTGTTTGTGTGTGTACGACAGCCTGTTTTGTCAGTGTGTTCACAGTGCCCTGTCCCTTTGTTGTGTTGCAGAGAGCAAGAACGGCGCTGTCAGCCGCCCTCGGACGGACGACATAGCAGTGATCATGTACACTAGTGGGTCCACCGGACTGCCCAAAGGTGGGGACAACCATCTGTGTGTCTTGTGTGTACAACCATCTGTGTGTCATGTGTGTACAACCATCTGTGTGTCATGTGTGTACTACCATCTGTGTGTCATGTGTGTACTACCATCTGTGTGTCATGTGTGTACTACCATCTGTGTGTCATCAGTATGTCATGTGTGTGTCATCAGTATGTCATGTGTGTACAACCATCTGTGTGTCATCAGTGTGTCATATGTGTACAACCATCAGTGTGTAATGTGTACAACCATCTGTGTGTCATGTGTGTACAACCATCTGTGTCATGTGTGTACAACCATCTGTGTGTCATGTGTGTACTACCATCTGTGTGTCATGTGTGTACTACCATCTGTGTGTCATCAGTATGTCATGTGTGTACAACCATCTGTGTGTCATCAGTGTGTCATATGTGTACAACCATCAGTGTATCATCAGTGTGTCATTTGTGTACAACCATCAGTGTGTCATGTGTGTACAACCATCTGTGTGTCATGTGTGTACTACCATCTATGTGTCATGTGTGTACAACCATCTGTGTGTCATGTGTACAACCATATGTGTGTAATGTGTGTACTACCATCTGTGTGTAATGTGTGTACTACAATCTGTGTGCCATGTGCGTACTACCATCTGTGTGTCATTTGTCCATGTGTGTGCATCTGTGTGTCATTTGTCCATGTGTGTACATCTTTGTGTCAATTGTCCATATGTGTACATCTGTGTGTCCTTTTCCTTGTGTGTTGAACCATCTGTGTGTCTCTGTGTCGTGTGTCTATGTGTGTAGAATAATCTGTGTGTCTCTGTGTCATGTGTCTATGTGTGTAGAATAATCTGTGTTTCTCTGTGTCATGTGTCTATGTGTGTAGAATAATCTGTGTTTCTCTGTGTCATGTGTCTATGTGTGTAGAGTAATCTGTGTTTCTCTGTGTCATGTGTCTATGTGTGTAGAATAATCTGTAATCTCCGGCACTTATGTGACCTTGCCTTATTGTGTTGCAAGTGCCATAGAACTCTTACTACAACCAAAACTTAATCAACCTGCTGTGTTGTTCTGTGTGTATAGGTGTGTTGTTTAACCCTCTGTGTTGTTTAACCTTCTGTGTTGTTTAACCTGCTGTGTTGTTCTGTGTGAACAGGTGTGTTGTTTAACCTGCTGTGTTGTTTAACCTGCTGTGTTGTTCTGTGTGTACATGTGTGTTGTTTAACCTGCTGTGTTGTTTAACCTGCTGTGTTGTTCTGTGTGTACATGTGTGTTGTTTAACCTGCTGTGTTGTTCTGTGTGTACAGGTGTGTTGTTTAACCTTCTGTGTTGTTTAACCTGCTGTGTTGTTCTGTGTATACATGTGTGTTGTTTAACCTGCTGTGTTGTTTAACCTGCTGTGTTCTGTGTGTACAGGTGTGTTGATCTCACACAGAAACATCCTGTGTGGCACGTCGGGACAGACAGACCGGATCCCAGGCCTCGGGTAAGCAGAGGGGTGGCCAGTGGGTGGTTGTAAGCAGAGGGGTGGCCGGTGGGTGGTTGTAAGCGGAGGGGTGGCCGGTGGGTGGTTCTAAGCAGACGGTCGCCAGTGGGTGTTGTAGAACACCTGTGTGGTTGTAAGCAGCACGACACCTGGAACAATTTTCTGTGGGGGCTCTGCTTTTGTTTACGAAAAACACCTTTTAGGCATATTTAGGATTACTCTTCATTATGTTAGCCAGATTTTCGAACTTTTGGTGTTGTCTGGGATTTTTTCTTAGATGAAGTCGGGCAAGTAGGCTCGACAAAGCTAGGCCTAGCACGAGGCGTGTTGCAAGTTGCAAAATACCGAACTGGAAGCACGCTGCAGCACATCTATTATTGATTTTTTCCCCCATTTTTGCACCTACTAGAATCTGCTCTTCACCTGGCTGAATTTTTTTGTGGAACAAATCCAAGGAGTTTTTATGAGGGTGGAGGGTTAAGTCATAACTTATGTAGCCCTGTGTTATGGGACAGGGGGTTAAGTCTTATATGTTACTAGCTGGGCCCCCCTTTCGATGAAAGGAATGATCGGTGCATTAACATCAACTGAAAGTCATTGGCCTTCTATATTTACACTCTACTGGAATGGAGAAATAAATCTTGAGAGATGCGAAAAATTAGAAGGTCTAGATCTAGATCTATTCTCTCAAAACAAAATGCGCCTCGCAAAATATGACTTCCGCACCGGATTTTCTAAAATTCGTCGCCTGTCACACGAAAGGGCGTATTCCAGATTTTGGCAGTTTTGAGTTGTTACTACTAGTAGATAGCGCTGCCTCAGATCTATGTTCACACGAAACGGCGTATACCTAGCTTTAAAATAACAGTACTAGCAGTAAAAAAACGAAAAGGGCGTACGCTAACACTCAACGCGACCGAATCAGACGAAACAGCGTATGCAGGCTTGCGCCCTTTCGTGTGCAAAAAATTGATACAAAGTTGTATCAAATCTATTCGCACGAAAGGACGTATACCTTGGTTACGCCCCTTCGTGTGAACGACCGTTACACTTTTGTCTTTTTTTTCTGGCATAGGCCAAGTCCGTATGACGTAATAAAGTAATACTGGCCCTCCTCTAATGATACAATAGGCCTGTACACAGCGCATGCACTGTGTTGCAGCGAATCCTG
>NW_004797960.1:40149-42514 GCF_000002075.1 Aplysia californica
TGTGTCTGTGTTTGTGTGTGTGTGTGTGTGTTCTGTTTATGTCTGTGTGTGTGTCTTTGTTGTGTGTGTCTGTGTTGTGTGTGTCTGCGTTTGTGTGTCTGTGTTGTGTGTGTGTGTCTGTGTGTGTGTATGTGTGTGTGTGAACAATCTCACACAGTTAAAATTACCCTTGATCTTGATTGTGTCTATATTACCTGTCTCATAGTGCACCTTTCTATGGTAGGCAACATTTACCTGTCTCATAGTGCACCTTTCTATGGTAGGCAACATTTACCTGTCCCCGTAGAATTATGCAAATTTAGATGGCCAAATTATGAAAAAAAAGCCAAATTATGCAAAAATTATGCAAGTTACTGTAATACCATTCGCAACATGTTTTTCACTTTTTCAACACCAATTTTCATGATTTTCATGCATTATGTACAGAAAATTTTTTAACTATATCAGTATCAGTAATTTGTTGTGTATTTGGAAAGAAAACAATACACATCAGTAAGAAAAAAAACAACCAAAAAACATATTCTCTGTAACTTTTCAGCTGTCTCACAGTGCACCTTTCTATGGTAGTCTCACAGTCCACCTTTCTATGGTAGAGAACATTTACCTGTCTCACAGTCCACCTTTCTATGGTAGAGAACATTTACCTGTCTCACAGTGCACCTTTCTATGGTAGAGAACATCTACCTGTGTTGAGAAAGGACCAAATGAGACAGGAAAAGACAGATGTTCCCCCCCCCCTCCCCTCCCCCCTCAAGGTTAACTCGACGTTTTTGTCCACAGAAATCTCCTGTCTGGCCAAGGGGTCACGGCTAGGCTACTCCTCCCCCACCACGCTGACCGATAAGGTGAGAGGTTGTTTGTGGGTGAGGGGTGAGAGGTTGTTTGTGGGTGAGAGGTGAGAGGTTGTTTGTGGGTGAGAGGTGAGAGGTTGTGTGTGAGAGGTTGTTTGTGTTTAAGGGGTGAGAGGTGAGAGCTTGTTTGTGGGTGAGGGGTGAGAGGTTGTGTGTGAGTGGTGAAAGGTTGTTTGTGGGTGAGGGGTGAGAAGTTGTTTGTGGGTGAGGGGTGAGAGGTTGTTTGTGGGTGAGGGGTGAGAAGTTGTTTGTGTGTGAGGGTTTGTTTGTGTGTTAGGGGTGAGAGGTTGTTTGTGTGTGAGAGGTGAGAGGTTGTTTGTGTGTGTGAGGGGTGAGAGGTTGTTTGTGTGTGAGGGGTGAAAGGTTGTTTGTGTGTGAGGGGTGAGAGGTGAGAGCTTGTTTGTGTGTTAGGGGTGAAAGGTTGTTTGTGTGTTAGGGGTGAGAGGTTGTTTGTGTGTGTGAGGGGTGAGAGGTTGTTTGTGTGTGAGGGTGAGAGGTTGTTTGTGTGTGAGGGTGAGAGGTTGTTTGTTTGAGAGGGGTGAGAAGTTGTTTGTGTGTGTGAGGGGTGAGAGGTTGTTTGTGTGTGAAGGGTGAAAGGTTGTTCGAAATGTAAAACGGTTGTTGTGTCAAAGGTAACCAGGTTGTTCTGTCCGTGTTCTCCTCCCCAGTCGACCAAAATCAAGAAAGGAAGCCAGGGTGATGTGTCGGTGCTGAGGCCAACGCTGATGGCTGGAGTGCCGGTGAGTCATGACACACGGGCCGAGGAATGTGCTACATCTTCTGGTCTTAGTTCCCATTCTCATTCCTATTTTGATGAATGTGCGATAGTCAGGTTCCCCTAATGATGGGCGGGTTTTTGCCCGGGGTCAGGGTCCGGTGTTGTACGGATGTTCCCCGCCCAGGGTCAGGTGTTGTACGGATGTTCCCCGCCCAGGGTCAGGTGTTATACGGATGTTCCCGGCCCAGGGTCAGGGTCAGGTGTTGTACAGATGTTCCCCACCCAGGGTCAGGTGTTGTACGGATGTTCCCCACCCAGGGTCAGGGTCTGGTGTTGTACGGATGTTCCCCGCCGAGGGTCAGGGTCAGGTATTGTACGGATTTCCCCCGCTCAGGGTCAGGGTCTGGTGTTGTACAGATGTTCCCCACCCGGGGTCAGGGTCTGATGTTGTACGGATGTTCCCCGCCCAGGGTTAGGGGTCAGGTGTTGTACGGATGTTCCTCGCCCAGGGTCAGGGTCAGGTGTTGTATGGATGTTCCCCGCTCAGGGTCAGGTGTTGTGGGCTGGCCAAACTACACGCCGTGTAGGGGAAAGTGTTGACCGTTGTGGCCAGGTAATCACTCAGGTAATCACGGATGTTTTGGATCTGTCCTCAGGTAATCATGGACCGGATCTACAAGAACGTGTGGGAGAAGATCAACGGCGGCTCTCTCATGGAGCGCGTGTTGTTCCGGTTCGCCTACGAGTACAAGCTGACACATCTGGTGCAGGGATACGACACGCCGGTGTTGAACAA
>NW_004797960.1:42789-60772 GCF_000002075.1 Aplysia californica
GCTGCACATGGGTCTACCATGGAAATGTGTTGTACTAGAAGGATGAATGTCTTACGGTAATGTGGAAATGTGTTGTACTAGAAGTCTTACAGTAATGTGGAAATGTGTTGTACTAGAAGGGTGAATGTCTTACAGTAATGTGGAAATGTGTTGTACTAGAAGGATGAATGTCTTACAGTAATGTGGAAATGTGTTGTACTAGAAGGATGAATGTCTTACAGTAATGTGGAAATGTGTTGTACTAGAAGTCTTACAGTAATGTGTAAATGTGTTGTACTAGAAGGGTGAATGTCTTACAGTAATGTGGAAATGTGTTGTGTTTTTCTTTCCTAATCCTTACTATTGTCATTTTCCTCTATTTCTTTTGTATGATTGTCACTCTGTTGTGACCTGCTATTTCCGGGGTGCCTTGATAGTTGAAGCAGACCTTGTGCTGTTGAAGCTAGAGAGGTGAGCGGAGTTAGTCTGATTCCCTGTAAAGACTTCTCTGTTGGCATCCGCCCCTTGGTGCTCATATGACCTTATGCAGTTGCGAGCACCGTAAAACCCTCTACTATAAAAAAAAAAGAAATGTTGTACTAGAAGGATGAATGTTTTACAGTAATGTGGAACTGTGTTGTACCAGAACAATTAATGTGTTATACAGACCTGCCACTCATCCCGATTTAATCGGGATATCCCGATTTAATCGGGATATCCCGATTTTTTGCGCCAAATCTCAAGCATCCCGATTTTCCCGATTTCGATCACCAGTATCCTGATTTTTTGTCATCGCGTCAGTTGCGTCCGATTCTTAGAAAAAAATATAAAATGGTGTGCAATCTCTTTTGCTTGGAAGCACCAATTAGATTTTTTATTGGCAGGAACTTGGAACGCTATTTTCTGAAGCATCTATGCCGAATATAGTAGATGACTCTCGCACGTTATTTCAACTAAAACCGACATAGTATTGATTTTGAATTCCGACATGGACACGCTCAAGATGTACTTTCGCTTTTGTAACCCAGAATTCTCCGACTGTGTCCTGATTACTGTAACAATTTGAATTATGTCATGGGCCTAAGAATAATCTATTCATTGTTCTGCCATTGGTTTAAAAGCAAGCTTCGTCTTGAGTTCTGGTTAGTCGGGCCCATCATCAAGACCTGTCAGTGGAACTTTCAAACGCTCATTCGCAACACGTGACATGACCTCGTACGTGTGAGTAGCGCGTGTGTCGGGGACCGTCGGCTGTCGGGGTCAGCAAAGTTCATTCACACCAGTCGCCTTGGTCGGGTTTTTTTTCGGGACTTAACCAGTGTGGACCACCGGGGGGGAGCGGGTGGGGGTATTGCTTAGACACTTGGGTTTAAAGTGCGTGCTGTGATATATGTAGAATCTACTAATTGAAGATAAAGGAATAAGAAAAAAGAAATAAATGAACAACCTTGGCTCGATCTTTTTTCGTGGGGTGCGCCTTGAGTGTATAATGCGATGTGAGTCAAACGTTGTTACTGTATGAAAACGCGGGCTTTTTGCATGGATGATTAGAGTTATGAGTCAATTATTTTCAAGACTACGAGAGTTTCAGCTTTACTGCAACCTGCGCTCCCCCACTCTATCCCACTCCGACTCGAGTAATGCTGTCTTTCAGTTTTCCCTCTATTTAGTGGCCCAAACGTGAACTTATTCCTGCACAAATTTTCTCTTGCATACTTTCCTCATAAAAGGGAACCAGGATCCCCCTTCCCCAGTAGGCCTACCCCCTATGACTGACTGATTTGCCGTTGATCCCGATTTTTTTCACCAGATCCTGATTTTTTAACTCTAAAATCCTGTTTTTTAGATTTCATAGAGTGGCAGGTCTGGTTATAGTAATGTGGAAATGTGCTGTACTTGCAGGATCGTGTTCAAGAAGACAAAAGCCCTTTTGGGAGGCCGGCTGCGTCTGATGCTGTGCGGGGGGGCGCCACTGTCTGCGACCACGCAGCGCTTCATGAACGTCTGCTTCTGCTGCCCCGTCAGTCAAGGTTACGGGCTCACGGAGACGTGTGGGGCGGGCACGGTGCTGGAGTGTAAGTGTGTGTGTGTGGGTGTGTGTCTGGGTGTGTGTGTGTGTGTGTATGTGGGAGTGTGTGTCTGGGTGTGGGTGTGCGCGTGTGTGTGTAACTGTGTGTGTGTGTGTCTGTGTGTGTGTGGGCTGTTAGACAGCAGCATTGACACATACTCCCCCCCCCACTTCCCTGTCATGTTGGGCTGTTAGACAGCAGCATTGACACTTAGTCCCCCCTTTTTGTACCGTATATATTTTCACACGCATAACTCTCCCCCGTCCCCCATGGTTGTACCCTCCCCAGTCACTGACCTGAGTGTGGAAAGAGTTGGCTCCCCTCTCATCTCCAGCGAGATCCGTCTACGCAACTGGGACGAAGGTAGCTATGTAGCCATGTACTAGCTATGTAGCTGTGTACTGGTGTGTGTAGCCATATACTAGCTATGTAGCCATGTACCAGTGTGTGTAGCCATGTACTGGTGTGTACTAGCTATGCATTTGTATAACCATGTACTAGCTATGTAGTCGTGTAGCTATTTACTAGTGTGTGTAGCCATGTGCCAGCCATGTAGCCTTGAACCAGAGGGTAGGCTTGTACTAGCCATGTACCAGCTATGTAGCCATGAACCAGAGGGTAGGCCTAAGTGTTTCTGTCGTACTAGCCATGCATCCATATACCAGAGGGTAGGCTTGTACTAGCCATGAACCAGCTATGTAGCCATGAACCAGAGGGTAGACCTAAATGTTTCTGTTGTACTAGCCATGTACCAGAAGGTAGGCCTAAGTGTTTCTGTCGTACTAGCTATGTAGCCATGAACTAGAAGGTAGGCCTAAGTGTTTCTGTTGTACTAGCTATGTAGACAGGAGCTGGGCCATGTAACCATGTACCAGAGGGTAGGCCTAAGTGTTTCTGTCGTACTAGCTATATATACCAGCCATGTAGCAATATACCAGAAGGTAGACCTAAGTGTTTCTGTTGTGTGTAGCCATGTTCAAGCCATGTACCAGAGGGTAGAAAGTGTTTCTGTCGTACTAGCCCTGTGGTCATATGCCAGAAAGTAGACCTAAATGTTTCTGTTGTATGTAGCCCTATACCAGAAGATAGACCGAAGTATTTCTGTCCTGTGTAGCCACATACCAGAAGGTAGACGTAAGTGTTTCTGTCCTGTGTAGCCATATACCAGAGGGTTGACCTAAGTGTTCCTGTCATGTGTAGCCATATACCAGAGAGTTAGACCTAAGTGTTTCTGTCGTGAGTAGTTTCTGTTGTGTGTAGCCATGTTCAAGCCATGTACCAGAGGGTAGAAAGTGTTTCTGTCGTACTAGCCCTGTGGTCATATGCCAGAAAGTAGACCTAAATGTTTCTGTTGTATGTAGCCCTATACCAGAAGATAGACCGAAGTATTTCTGTCCTGTGTAGCCACATACCAGAAGGTAGACGTAAGTGTTTCTGTCCTGTGTAGCCATATACCAGAGGGTTGACCTAAGTGTTCCTGTCATGTGTAGCCATATACCAGAGAGTTAGACCTAAGTGTTTCTGTCGTGAGTAGCCATGTACTAGCCATGTTGCTATGTACAAGCCATGTAGCCATATACCAGAAGGTATACCTAAGTGTTTCTGTCGTGTGTAGACGTGTACCAGCCATGTAGCCATATACCAGAGGATAGGCCAAAATGTTTCTGTTATGTGTAGCCGTGTACCAGAGGGTAGACCTAAGTGTTTCTGTCGTACTAGCTATGTAGCCTTGTACCAGCCATGTAGCCATATACCAGAGGGTATACCTAAGTGTTTCTGTTGTACTAGCTATGTAGCCTTGTACTAGCCATCTAGCCATGTACCAGAGGGTAGACCTAAGGGTTTCTGTCGTGTGTAGCCATATACCAGAGGGTAGACCTAAGTGTTTCTGTTGTGTGTTGCCAAATACCAGAGGGTAGACCTAAGTGTTTCTGTCGTGTGTAGCCATATACCAGAGGGTAGACCTAAGTGTTTCTGTTGTGTGTTGCCAAATACCAGAGGGCAGACCTAAGTGTTTCTGTCGTGTGTAGCCATATACCAGAAGGTAGACCTAAGTGTTTCTGTCGTGTGTTGCCAAATACCAGAAGGTAGACCTAAGTGTTTCTGTCGTGTGTTGCCATATACCAGAAGGTAGACCTAAGTGTTTCTGTCGTCGCCCCCCCCACAGGAAACTACAAGACGAGCAACTTACCCTTCCCCCAGGGGGAGATTCTGATTGGTGGAGAGAACGTTGCCATGGGATACTTCAAGAACCCGGAGAAGACGCGCGAGGAGTTTCTGACCATTGACGGCCGGCGCTACTTCTGCACGGGCGACATCGGACAGTTTGAGGCAGACGGATGTCTGAGGATTATTGGTGAGTCGGGAAACGGGGGGCACTGTAAGCAGGTAGGGAATTGTACACTGGTCAGGGAATTGGGAGAACTGTGGGAGAATGTTGTCAGTGTCAGTAGTGTCTTAATGGACACACAGTCTAGATGTAGCCCTCTACTGACATAATATATCATTAATGGACACACAGTCTAGATGTAGCCCTCTACTGACATATATCATTAATGGACACACAGTTTAGATGTAGCCCTCTACTGACATAATTTATCATAAATGGACTCACAGTCTAGATGTAGCCCTCTACTGACATTTATCATTAATAGACACACAGTCTAGATGTAGCCCTCTACTGACATTTATCATTAATAGACACACAGTCTAGATGTAGCCCTCTACTGACATTTATCATTAATGGACACACAGTCTAGATGTAGCCCTCTACTGACATTTATCATAAATGGACTCACAGTCTAGATGTAGCCCTCTACTGACATATATCATTAATAGACACACAGTCTAGATGTAGCCCTCTACTGACATATCATTAATGGACACACAGTCTAGATGTAGCCCTCTACTGACATAATATATCATTAATGGACACACAGTCTAGATGTAGCCCTCTACTGACATTTATCATAAATGGACTCACAGTCTAGATGTAGCCCTCTACGGACATTTATCGTTAATAGACACACAGTCTAGATGTAGCCCTCTACTGACATATATCATTAATGGACACAGTCTAGATGTAACCCTCTACTGACATATATCATTAATGGACACACAGTCTAGATGTAGCCCTCTACTGACATTTATCATAAATGGACTCACAGTCTAGATGTAGCCCTCTACTGACATTTATCATTAATAGACACACAGTCTAGATGTAGCCCTCTACTGACATATATCATTAATGGACACACAGTCTAGATGTAGCCCTCTACTGACATATATCATTAATGGACACAGTCTAGATGTAACCCTCTACTGACATATATCATTAATGGACACACAGTCTAGATGTAGCCCTCTACTGACATTTATCATAAATGGACTCACAGTCTAGATGTAGCCCTCTACGGACATTTATCGTTAATAGACACACAGTCTAGATGTAGCCCTCTACTGACATATATCATTAATGGACACACAGTTTAGATGTAGCCCTCTACTGACATAATTTATCATAAATGGACTCACAGTCTAGATGTAGCCCTCTACTGACATATATCATTAATAGACACACAGTCTAGATGTAGCCCTCTACTGACATATATCATTAATAGACACACAGTCTAGATGTAGCCCTCTACTGACATTTATCATTAATAGACACACAGTCTAGATGTAGCCCTCTACTGACATTTATCATTAATAGACACACAGTCTAGATGTAGCCCTCTACTGACATTTATCATTAATAGACACAATCTAGATGTAGCCCTCTACTGACATTTATCATTAATAGACACACAGTCTAGATGTAGCCCTTTACTGGCATATTTCGGACCCTTACGTTTGAGATTTTTTTGGTTTCAGGACACCTTAAATATGCCATTTCTGGCTATTCAAGTGTAAAATAAACAAGAAAATAAGTGATAAAACAACATCTTCATATGTTTCTGTTTTGTGTATGTATGTTCGACAGACCGTAACATGGAGCTGGTGAAAGGACGGGACACGTAACGTACACACATCTGTTTTATGTATATGACAGACTGTGTGTCTCTGACAGACCGTAATAAGGACCTGGTGAAATAACGTGACACGTGTGTGTCTCTGTGTGTGACAGACTGTAAGAAGGACCTGGTGAAATAACGTGACACCTGTGTGTCTCTGACAGACCGTAAGAAGGACCTGGTGAAATAACGTGACACTTATGTGTCTCTGTGTGTCTCTGACAGACCATAAAAAGGACCTGGTGAAATAACGTGACACGTGTGTGTCTCTGTGTGTCTCTGACAGACCGTAAGAAGGACCTGGTGAAATAACGTGACATGTGTGTGTCTCTGTGTGTCTCTGACAGACTGTAAGAAGGACCTGGTGAAATAATGTGACACGTGTGTGTCTCTGTGTGTCTCTGACAGACCGTAAGAAAGACCTGGTCAAGCTGCAGCATGGGGAGTACGTGTCTCTGGCACAGGTCGAGACTGTCCTCAAGATGTGCCCCCTGGTGGAGCAGATCTGTGTGGTGGCCCGCAGCGACCGCAACAACGTGGTGGCGCTGATCGTGCCCAACCAGGCGCGTCTAGAGGCCGTGGCCAGGGAGGTCGGCGCCGGCGACAGTGGGGACTTCAAGACGCTTTGTGGGGACCGTAGAGTGCTGGCCGCTGTGCTCAAGCAGATCTGTGCCCACGGGCTCAAAGGTGGGTCAACTGTCTGTACCTGGTGGTCAAAGGTGGGTCAACTGTCTGTGCCTGAGGGTCAAAGGTGGGTCAACTGTCCTTAGATCTGTACCTGGTGGTCAAAGGTGGGTCAACTGTTCTTAGATCTGTACCTGGTGGTCAAAGGTGGGTCAACTGTCCTTAAATCTGTACTCATGGGGTCAAAGGTGGGTCAACTGTCTGTACCTGGGGGTCAAAGGTGGGTCAACTGTCCTTAGATCTGTACTCACAGGGTCAAAGGTAAATTTTTCCCACCTGTGTGTCCCCTCAGGTAAACTTTTCTCACCTGTCTCCCCACCTGTGTGTCCCCCCAGGTAAACTTTTCTCACCTGTGTGTCCCCTCAGGTAAACTTTTCTCATCTGTGTGTCCCCTCAGGTAAACTTTTCTCACCTGTCTCCCCACCTGTGTGTCCCCTCAGGTAAGCTTTTCTCACCTGTCTCCCCACCTGTGTGTCCTCTCAGGTAAACTTTTCTCACCTCTTTGTCCCCTCAGGTAAACTTTTCTCACCTGTCTCCCCACCTGTGTGTCCCCTCAGGTAAGCTTTTCTCACCTGTCTCCCCACCTGTGTGTCCTCTCAGGTAAACTTTTCTCACCTGTTTGTCCCCTCAGGTAAACTTTTCTCACCTGTCTCCCCACCTGTGTGTCCCCTCAGGTAAACTTTTCTCACCTGTGTGTCCCCTCAGGTAAACTTTTCTCACCTGTGTGTCCCCTCAGCAGGGCTGCCTAAATCTACCGATTTTTCTGGTAGATTCCGATTTTGGGCCTGTTCTACCGCCATACTGATAAGGTGTCAAAACTACCGGATTTGCGATGGGTGCCGAAAGAAGGGGGAAAAAAACATTCTGCAGTGCTTCCATTCTTCTTTGTTTTTGCGGAAATCCGTACATTCTGAAAGTTCCGAAGGCTACTTGCAGCTTCATCATATCAACTCCATGCGTGAGAGAGAGAGAGAGATATCAGCACTTGCCTCCGTTAATTGTCAGATATTTACTGCAACTCTCTGCAATAAGTCAATAAACGTTGTATTAGAAACTGCCAGAGTGCGCATTTCTTGTACTCGACCATTGTCTATCTGTGCCGTTCGGTGGGCAATAGTTTTTCACGTGCACTCGGATAATCTTCCTCCTTCCTTTCATTCATTCTTTCTTTTTGTCTATCTTCGGGTTTTTGCTGCTGTTGGACGATCTGTGCATTTAATTCATTTATCTAGAAAACAGAATTGTGAATGTAGAAAGAAAATCGATATCAAAGCAGAACATTCTAAAATCTGTCTTGGTCTAGAGAATTGGTCAGTACCAAATTAGGATTCTACGCTGGGGGACTGCAGGAATCTGAAGAAAAAAAAAATCGCCTTGAGCAGAGAAAATGCACAAAGTCCTCGCAACCAAATCTGAAAAGACTACTGAGTTCATATTTTACCGGTCGCGTTTGTGGTATTACGTTCGGCTTTCCTCAATCCAAGAGTACGTTTCACTCGAATCAGCGGCTATGGCGGCAGGCGGAAGTGTAGGTGTAAAATACTGAGACTCCATCAGGAAAATCAAATTCTACTTTCGCTTTCATTACTGCTCAGAATTGTCCAATGATAGTTTGTTATTGTTAGATTTACTGTTAATAAAAATTTGTAACCTGCAGCTTGTGCTTGAAAAACACAGTTTCGCCATACGAATTAAATCGATATTCACACTGATGTCACTATAATCACAAAAAATAGAAAGAAAAAGAAAACAAGCATCCTCTGATTTCTAGATTGTTGGGCCCGTCATCGAGGCCGGTCAGTGAACCTGTGCGAGTTCGCTTCGCGTGAGTACGGCATGGGGTAATCAAAGTTCATTCAAAGAAGGAACGTTGCAGGGCTTCAGAATTGAGGGGAAGTGTTTGACGCAATAAAGTCTACGGCAGCAGGATAAGGCTGTGGTGCAAGAAACTGATGCTAAAATAAAAACGATAAGTGGAAGTGGTTTTGACTTTCGACAATTGATGGTTGTATCTTCAAGGTTGGTGTTCCCGGATTTGTCAAGGATGACAAATTGAATAGTGGCAATGAGGAAATGCCATTTTCAACCCTCGGAAAAGCTCTATTTGGATGCTTATGCATCATGATGGCTTCCTATTGATTAAAAACTGGTACTGTGATTTAGCATTTTGAAAAAAAAAAATCAGTACTTGGTCCGTGATGCAGTGATTCACTGATTGCCAGATTTTCAGCATCACTACATCCCACGCTCTCACAATCCTTCCAGCTCTGCCTCTCAGTACCCGCTCTCTTTTATTTTCACTTGTTGCTCTGCCGTGAGCCTAACTATAAAGGTTTTATAAATAAGTTTTGTCTTGCATTTGCATGCTTTTAAAAATCCGTGATTGCTGAAACCAAACATGGTTTTGGCAGTTGATGTTCTTCTTGCCTCTCCTCAGGCCCAGATCAGGATTCATTTTGTAGTTTTAGGGTAAAACTAGTTAAAACTAATTGTCTTTCATACCTAAGTCACAAAGGACTTACCAGTATCCTATGCTAGTGTCGGGAAATGTGTTTTAATATAGTTTCTACCGGTATGGTCTAGGGGTTTTGAAGTCAGTTTGGCAATCACCCTGCACTCCCAGATTCAATACTGAATGATAGGTGCCTTGAACGATAGTCCGTAAATGCTTTAATACTTAAAAAAACAAACTTTGCCTCATTTTATACACACTGTTCATCTTAACTTGTGCTCTCCCAAACACTCCCTTCCCGTCCCCACATATATCAACACATGCGAGAGCATGCGCACATGCACACAGACAGACACATACACACACACACACACACATGTGCATGCACAAACAAGTTTTCAAAATATAATTACCCAATATCACGGAATGTAAGCGCGTTCGATTGGGCAACGATCATCTTTTCTTTCCTTCTTTGTCTTTGTACTACCTGATTTTGAGCCAAACTACCTGAAACTGGCCCTGAATCTACCTGAAATGGAAACTTTGAGGTAGGCAGCCCTGCCTCAGGTAAACTTTTCTCACCTGTTTGTCCCCTCAGGTAAACTTTTCTCACCTGTGTGTCCCCTCATGTAAACTTTTCTCACCTGTGTGTCCCCTCAGGTAAACTTTTCTCACCTGTGTGTCCCCTCAGGTAAACTTTTCTCACCTGTCTCCTCACCTGTGTGTCCCCCCAGGTAAACTACAGCGCTCGGAGCTCCCCCTGGCGGTGCGTCTGTTCCCTGACCCCTGGATGCCTGACACCGGCCTGGTCACCGACGCCTTCAAGCTCAAGAGGAAGAACATCGATGAACACTTCCGTGCTGCCATCAATGAGATGTACGCTGCCTGAGATGTGGGGGGAACATTGATGAAAGCTTCTGCACCGCCATCGATGAGATTACACTGCCTGAGATGTGGAGAACATCGATGAACGCTTCTGTGCCGCCATCGATGAGATGTACGCTGCTTGAGATGTGGGGAGAGGAGAGGAAGAACATCGACGAATGCTTCCGTGGCGCTTTCGATGAGACGTACGCTGGCTGAAGTGTGTGTGTGTGTGTGTGTTATGTGTGTGTGTGTGTGTGTGTGTGTGTGTGTGTGATATAAATGTAAGGAAAAAACAAACATGTTATGTTTTCTTGTTTTTTGCTTCTTATACTTATAGTTTCATGTCAGCTTGTTATGAGAGAAAGAGTTAAGGGAGATAAAGAGAGAGTTTGTTGAGTGAGAGAAAGTTTGTTGAGTGAGAGAAAGTTTGTTGAGTGAGAGAAAGAGAGAGGAATGAGAGAAAGAGAGAGGAGAGAGAGAGAGAGAGAGAGAGAGAGAGAGAGAGAGAGAGAGAGAGAGAGAGAGAGAGAGAGAGAGAGAGAGTTGAGGCAGCAAGAGACAGTGTTGAGGGAGAGAAAGAGACAAACAGAAAGTGTCAAATGGTGACATTTTGCCCTGGTGTGTCATCAAGTGGTGACATTTTGTCGTTCTGGTGGTGTGTCATGTGTTTGTTACTCTCTTGTAACACGTAATCTGTTCTTCAGCATTTATGTGACCTTATTGTGTTGCAAGTGCCGTAAAACTCTTACTAAAACTATAACAAACTGTTATTTAAACTACAACTACACAGACAACTGAATGCAAGAACGTGCCACGAGTCTTGTGTGTGGATGAACCTGTGTGACTTATTGTTGCTGTTGTTGTTGTTGAATATCTGTCTATCTAAAAAAAAAAGAAGTAAAATTTCAAATGATTTGCTTTGCTATATATATTTGTTTTGTTCTTCAATTTATTTTGCTCAAGACTTTTGTGATAGTTTTGGGGGGGAGGCTCTTTAGTCAACGTGGTCTTAATGTGGTCGGTTGACAGTCGTTCAACGGTTATTTGGAAGTTGGTTGACAGTCGTTCAACAGACAGTTGACAGTCGTTTGGCTCGGCACATCATGGTTCCTGTCGTCCTGGGTTGCCACGGCAACTGTTGGGATTTGGTTTTGTACCTCGCCCGCCTTGTCCCCATTTTTCTGAATTGTCGTTTGTGGGTGGTTGGCGGGTGCTCTGGTGTGGTTTGCTCCTTCTTTCCCATCAAACATCTATCGTCCTTATCTCTCCTTCTCCTTCTTTGTGTGTGTTACTCTCTTGTGGTCGGGGCCAACAGGATGCACAAGTGACCAGAGTGTGTGCTCCGTGGCGCATCTGTGTCATGTCTGCGTCGCATCTGTGCCACGTCTGTGCCGCGTCAGTTTGCTACTTAGTTCCACTGTGAATGTCGTTGATGAGAGGAGCTACTGCTCTGTTGTACGTATTGTGTGTCATGTTCTTGACCGGGCAGTTCCCATGACTTTATGCTGTCATGGGCGCCGTAAAACCTGACTCAAACAAAACAGTGGAGTTGTGTTTGTAGAGCATTGTTTTTTTTGTTTTGTTGTTGACAGTTTGGAATGTTGTATCTTAGTTATGGTGGGGATTGGGGGATGTTGAAATTTTAAATGTTTGATTTGTTTTGCCTCTTCTGGCATGCCATTTATTGATTTGAATTCTGACTGTTTGGTTTGATTTCTGACTGTTTTGGTTTGAGGGACTGGCCAAACATCATGTCAGTTTTGTTTTGTTTGACTGCCAGTAAACGACTGTCATTTTTTCCTTCTTGTTTCCATCCAGTGAGTTCAGCGTTGTCACAATGGGTCGAGGGTGGTGGTTTGGACGAGTGTCTGTGTCTGTGAATCGTTCCTTCCCACAGTACAATGGGTGTTGGTGAATCATTCCTCCCCACAGTACAGTGAGTGTCGGTGAATCCTTCCTCCCCACAGTACAGTGAGTGTCGGTGAATCCTTCCTCCCCACAGTACAGTGAGTGTCGGTGAATCCTTCCTCCCCACAGTACAACTCATCACGGCGCGGCTCACGGTGAAGAAATTCACTCATGACCTAGATATGTTTCTCCCTGGCCCACTGCACACAGCTGGCCACCTCCATGCTTTCTTCTCCTTTCTCCATTTTTACTAATAGTGAAAACAGTTCATAACAAAAAGTGAGCTTGAGAAGAAGTCAAATTTTCACTGTTTTAAAAAATGGAGATGCGACGAAAAAGTACCGAGGTCGCGAAATGTGCCGGTTCTGGGATGTTCCGTCACTTATTCTTAAAAATATATATACATATATATAAAACATATATAATTTTATACCGTGTGAGAGAGAGAGAGACACCATGCAGCCTTTTTTAACAAGTTTTCATTTGTGCATAAACTCTGCTTTGTTAAATAAACATGTTTGTGCATAAACTCTGCTTTGTTAAATAAACAAGATTGTGCATAAACTGTGCTATGTATGTTGTATAAACATGTTCTTCTTCAGTTAGCCGACATAATGACTTGCTGCTATCTGTACATGTATGCCAATAACCCTGCCGACAGCAGTGCGCCCCTTGTTTCTCTGGTTTAGTTTTGACCAATAGCTTTGCTTGTTCCCCTTTCCCCCCTCGACCTTGACCTCTGTGACATCGCGGTGAGGTCAGGTGCTCGTCTACCTCAGGAAGTCGAAATACTCGCATTTTCCTGGCAAATGGGCAATTTTTAGCAAGTTTTTCTGTTTTTGGCTCAGCACTGTTTATGACCTTTAGAAACAGATTCTGTGTAGATTTTACTCAGAAACTTCGGACAATTTTCCTCTGATTACTCTGCTACCACCAGTCGCCCCTGTCAGCTGCAAGTGTCTCCACTTATATTCCAAACAGATTGGTAGTTTTTTAAATCAAAAGTAAGACAAATGAACAAACCAAATTTTAGAGTAGAGAGACTGCGCATGTTTAAGATCCCAATTGGTAGTCCAAAATAGGCTTCGGCCTCCGGGCATGATTCAAAATTTCCTACCAACTGAAAATGTTAGGCGTGTCCTGCATGCTCATATGACCTAATGAGTTGCGAGCCCGGTAACCCCCCCCCCCCCCCCCAAAAAGTATAGAAGTAAATCCACATGCCCCAAACTTGTGGAGCGCCTGATCCCACCGTGTGGTGACAAACTTGTGGTGATCCCACCGTGTGGTGACAAACTTGTGGCGATCCCCACCGTGTGGTGACACCTGATCCCACCGTGTGGTGACAAACTTGTGGCGATCCCCACCGTGTGGTGACACTTGATCCCACCGTGTGGTGACAAACTTGTGGCGATCCCCACCGTGTGGTGACAAACTTGTGGGGATCCCCACTGTGTGGTGACAAACTTGTGGCGATCCCCACCGTGTGGTGACACCTGATCCCAGTGTGTGGTGACAAACTTGTGGTGATCCCACCATGTGGTGACAAACTTGTGGTGATCCCACCGTGTGGTGACACCTGATCCCACTGTGTGGTGACAAATTTGTGATGGTCCCACTGTGTGGGGAGAAACTTGTGGTGATCCCACCGAGTGGTGACACCTGATCCCACAGTGTGGTGACAAACTTGTGGTGATCCCACAGTGTGGTGACAAACTTGTGGTGATCCCACCGTGTGGTGACACCTGATCCCACCGTGTGGAGCGCCTGATCCCACCGTGTGGTGACAAACTTGTGGTGATCCTACCGTGTGGTGACACCTGATCCCACCGTGTGGTGACACCTGATCCCACCGTGTGGTGACAAACTTGTGGGGATCCCACTGTGTGTTGACAAGTCTCAAACTTGCCCTGATCCCACCGTGTGGAGAGCCTGATCCCACCGTGTGGAGAGCCTGATCCCACCGTGTAGAGAGCCTGATCCCACCGTGTGGAGAGCCTGATCCCACCGTGTGGAGAGCCTGATCCCACCGTGTGGTGACACGTTTGGGAGGCAGCGTGGTGGAGTTTGGTGTTGTTCGACTCAGTCCACTGGTAGTTAGGTCATTCAGTGCTTGAGGCCATTGATCCATATCACATCGCGGAAAACACTCATTTGTTCCAGAAAGTTCCCATAAAATGAAAGAGTACAGGTTGTGCACATTTATATCTTATCCTGGGTCAAACATTGCATGTTTCTGTCACTGGGCCGAGTCAGGCTGGGAGGAAGGAACAATTTCCTTTGATGGGCAATCCAGCAGTAGACGTTGATTAAAGGCAGAAAAAATGTAAATTGACGCTTGTGAAAGTAACTCGTACACACTTTACACATATACACTTGTGAGAGTTATGTTCTTAACCCTGGGGTCATTTTGTACCGCTGTGGTAGTATTCTTCACATTTTAGAATACTTTTAGTGTGAAGATCTCTTTGAAACTTTAAGTATTTCCCCCAAAATCATTTTGACAGACTGCTGTGCAAAGTGTACGGATCGGATTAACGAGTAAATTTCCTCTCTGGAAAGTGGTGGCACAGAGTTCCCCACGTCGCATGGATACGATAGTAAAACACAACGTTCGGATAGGGTTAAGTGGTGGCACTGAGTTCCCCACTTGGTATGGATACGATAGTAAAACACGACCTATGGATAGGGTTAAGTGGTGCAACAGAGTTCCCCACGTCGTATGGATACGAAAGTAAAACACGATGTACTGACAGGGTTAACACATAATACACACTTGTGACAGTTATGATGTTAACACACACACCACGTATTTACTGTAGCAGAAGACAGCAGTGCTGTATGTGATGTACGTACTGTGGCAGTTGTGTGATGTACGTACTGTGGCAGTTGTGTGATGTACGTACTACACTGTGGCAGTTGTGTGATGTACGTACTGTGGCAGTTGTGTGATGTACGTACTACACTGTGGCAGTTGTGTGATGTACGTACTACACTGTGGCAGTTGTGTGAAGTACGTACGTACTGTAGCTTGGTGTTGACAAATTTTCCTGAACCTTCATTCAAGTTTTTTTGTGTCTGTTGGTATTTTGGTTTTGTTGGCCTACTATAGCCATGACTAATACTTGTCCTAATCAGAGTGCTGCCATGTGTACATTCTATGTGTAGTGACGGTGCTGGGGTTAGTCATTAAGCATTTTCCCATTACTTGATCAGTACATTTTGTATCAGTAGGTTACAGGTACCGGTATATATAATACATCTGTATATATACATAGGTGACATGTACCGGTATATATATATATATATATATACATAGCTAGAGTAAGTTCTTGTGGCGGCCATCGGTTCGCTGTCTCACGATGAGGTAATACAACACGTGGTGAAAACTTTGACGCTTTGTTTGTCTTACGTTTCTCGGAATGTTTGTTTGTTTGTGTGTTTGTTTATCTTACATCTCTCTGAATGTCTGTGCGTTTGTTTACCTTACATTTCTCGGAATGTTTGTTTGTTTGTGTGTTTGTTTATCTTACATCTCTCTGAATGTCTGTGTGTTTGTTTATCTTACATTTCTCGGAATGTTTGTTTGTGTGTTTGTTTATCTTACATCTCTCTGAATGTCTGTGTGTTTGTTTATCTTACATTTCTCGGAATGTTTGTTTGTGTGTTTGTTTATCTTACATCTCTCTGAATGTCTGTGTGTTTGTTTATCTTACATCTCTTGGAATGTTTGTATTTTTGTTTATCTTACATCTCTCGGAATGTTTGTGTTCGTTTATCTTACGTGGGTGGTTGGCGGGTGCTCTGCTCCTTCTTTCCTATCAAATATCTTTCGTCCTGATCTCTCCTTTTTTGTGTTTGTTTCTCTCTTGTAACATCATGGGTGGTTGGCGGGTGCTCTGGTGTGGTTTGCTTCTTCTTTCCTATCAAACATCTATTGTCCTTATCTCCCCTCCTTCTTTTTATGTTTGTTACTCTCTTGTAACACCTCTAATCTTCTGGCGCTCATATGACCTTATAGCAGTTGCGAGTGCCGTAAAACCTCTACTAAAACTAAAACTCCCCTTCTTCTTTTTTAAGTTTTGTTAATCTCTTGTAACACCTCTAATCTTCTGGCGCTCATATGACCTTATACAGTTGCGAGCGCTGTAAAATCTCTACTAAAACTAAACTAAACTATCTTACATCTGTCTGAATGTTTGTGTGTTTGTTTATCTTACATTTCTTGGAACGTTTGTGTGTTTGTTTATCTTACATTTCTTGGAACGTTTGTGTGTTTGTTTATCTTACATTTCTCGGAATGTTTGTGTGTTTGTTTATCTTACATCTCTCGGAATGTTTGTGTGTTTTTTATCTTACATCTCTCTGAATGTTTGTGTGTTTGTTTATCTTACATTTCTTGGAATGTTTGTTTGTTTGTGTGTTTGTTTATCTTACATCTCTCTGAATGTTTGTGTGTTTGTTTATCTTACATCTCTCTGAATGTTTGTGTGTTTGTTTATCTTACATTTCTCGGAATGTTTGTGTGTTTGTTTATCTTACATCTCTCGAAATGTTTGTGTGTTTGTGTATCTTACGTGGGTGGTTGGCGGTGCTCTGGTGTGGTTTGCTCCTTCTTTCCTATCAAATATCTTTCATCCTGATCTCTCTTTCTTTTGTGTGTTTGTTACTCTCTTGTACTCTCTAGTGGATTATTACCTTGTTGTGGTTAGAGAGCTTGTGTGCCTCAGTGACCCCAAGAGCTACGCTGGCTGGAGCTTATGCTCCTGGTAGGGCCACCCATGCCAGACAGGTCGACGGGTAGAGGTCAGACGAAGCGTGATCCACTGGCCCTCCAGGTTTCGGAGGTTCAGCTCAGGGCTAACAACCCAGACTGGTAAAAAAACATATGTTACGGAAACAGCAACAAAGAGAAACCATATTTCTGTGTGTGATGGACCTTCAGAGTCCCTTGGGACTCGTATGAATGCTGGCAGTGAAAGCCGCAAGGAAGCTGTTTGCAGGAAGATGGAGGACCTGAGCACCGCAAAGACAAAAGTTATCATAGGACTGTGGAATGTAAGGACAATGTATGAAACTGGTAAGTTGGCACAAGTAACGGCAGAGATGAGGAGATATGGATTGCACGTTCTGGGCATAAGTGAAAGTCTCTGGACAGGATCCGGCAGGCTGAGAACAGCAACTGGAGAAACACTGATCTATTCCGGCAGAGAAGACAACCAACATAGGGAAGGTGTAGCTATCATCCTAAAAAGGGAACTTGAAAAATACCTCGTGGAGTGGAAACCCATCAACGGCAGAATGATGAAACTGAGACTGAAAGGAAAGAACACCAACACAAGCATCATCCAATGTTACGCCCCCTACTAACGACAGTGAAGATGAAAGCAAGGACTATTTTTATGAACAGCTACAGAAGGAATTGACAGATATACCTCGTCACGACCTTATCGTTGTAATGGGCGATCTGAAAGCTAAAGTAGAAGAGGACAACACCAACTATGAGAGAACGATGGGACAACATGGTGCGGGTACAAGAAATGAGAACGGGGAAAGACTAGTTGACTTCTGCGCATTGAACAACTTCGTGATAGGCGGAACCCTCTTCCCACACCGTACAATCCACAAACTGGCCTGGAATTCTCCAAATGGCCGGGACAAGAACCAGATTAACCACCTTATGATAGGAAGACTGTGGAGACGTTCCCTACAGGATGTGAAAGTCAGAAGAGGAGCAGATGTCGGCAGCGATCATCATTTAGTGACGGCAAGAATAAAACTCAAGCTGAAGAAAACATTCACCAGGGAGGCGACAAAGACACGATTTAATGTTCACAAGCTCAGTGATGGCAATGTGAGATCTGCCTTCCGACTAGAACTAAAGAACCGATTTCAAGCTCTCCAAGACCAGGAAGAAACCACCCCTAATACAGATGAAGTCAATACCCAATGGAAGCATCATATGGTTGAGGCCTACACAGAGAGCAGTAAGACATGTCTTGGTGTCAAGA
>NW_004797960.1:60872-63246 GCF_000002075.1 Aplysia californica
CAACAGCAGAATGATGACACAGAGACTGAGGGGAAAGCACACGGCAACACAAGCATCATCCAATGTTACGCACCTACTAACGACAGTGAAGATGAAAGCAAGGACTATTTTTATGAACAGCTACAGAAGGAATTGACAGATATACCTCGTCACGACCTTATCGTTGTAATGAGCGATCTGAATGCTAAAGTAGGAGAGGACAACACCAGCTATGAGAGAACGATGGGACAACATGGTAGCCTACGTGTACAAGAAATGAGAACGGGGAAAGACTAGTTGACTTCTGCGCATTGAACAACTTTGTGATTGGCGGAACCCTCTTCCCACACCGTACAATCCACAAACTGGCCTGGAATTCTCCAAATGGCCGGGACAAGAATCAGATTGACCACCTTATGATAGGAGGAATGTGGAGACGTTCCCTACAGGATGTGAAAGTCAGAAGAGGAGCAGATGTCGGCAGCGATCATCATTTAGTGACGGCAAGAATAAAACTCAAGCTGAAGAAAACATTCAGCAGGGAGGCGACAAAGACACGACTTAATGTTCACAAGCTCAGTGATGGCAATGTGAGATCTGCCTTCCGACTAGAACTAAAGAATCGATTTCAAACTCTCCAAGACCAGGAAGAAACCACCCCTAATACAGATGAAGTCAATACCCAATGGAAGCATCATATTGTTGAGGCCTACACAGAGAGCAGTAAGACATGTCTTGGTGTCAAGAAAAAGAATGCAAGCAAAGAATGGATACAGCAAGGAACTTGGAATACTATTGAAGACCGGAGAGAAATCAAGAAAAGACAGCTTGCAGCTAAGTCGATACGGCTACAAGAGAAGTACGCAGAGGATTACAAGGAAGCTTGCCAGAAAGTTAAAAGACTGGTCAGGAAGGACAAAAGAGAAGCCATGGAAAAGTTGGCAACTGAGGCAGAGGAGGCAGCTGCTAAAGGTGAACAAGGCAACGTATACAAGATCACAAGAATAATATGTGGCAAGTTCCACGGTGGAATGAGTGGACCAATCAAAGACAAGGCTGACAAGCTGTTGACAATCGAGAAGGAACAAGAAGCACGCTGGACAGAACACTTCAGGGAAGTCCTAAACAAACCACAATCTGAGGACACCCCAGACATACAGGAAGCTACCTTGGATCTGGATATCAGCTCTGACCCACCACAGAAACACGAGATTATAAAAGCTGTTAAGAGCCTGAAATCAAGAAAATCTCCAGGAATGGACAACCGGAATGCTGAATTGTTTAAAGTAGACCCTGAACTGACTGCCACCATTCTTCAGCCACTATTCAAAACCATATGGGAGGGAGAGCAGATTCCCGGGGACAGGTGCACTGGAGTCATTTTTAAAGTACCAAAGAAAGGAGCTCTTAGAGACTGCAACAACTGGAGAGGTATCACGTTGCTGTCAGTTCCCAGCAAGACCCTGGCTAAGATTATTATTAACCACATGTCGGATGCCGTGGACAGCTGCTTAAGAAAAGAACAGGCAGGATTCCTCAAAGAAAGAAGATGCACAGATCAGAATATTTGCCCTCTGCAACATGATAGAACAGTTCACGGGATGGCAGAGACAACTTTAGATCAACTTCGTTGATTAAAAAAAAAGCATTCGACAGTGTGCATAGAGAAAGCCTTTGGTACATTCTACGATCTTATAGAATCCCTTGCAAGATAGTAGAGGTCATCAAGGGCTTCTATCAAAACTTCAAGAGCGTTGTTGGAAACAGTACCACTGCTTTTGAGGCAAGGACAGGAGTTAGACAAGTATAATATATAGTTACAGTAAGAACCCGTACCTAGTGAATACGCGTAATCACTGAATATTTCAGTGAAAACGCGTAATCCCTGTTTCACTCGGAGATTTCACGTAATCACTGAAATAATCAGGAATTACGTGAAATCCCTGAAAAATGGCCACAGTAATTACGCGTAATCCCTGATCAGACATGTGTAGTATAATATACTTTTGTAAAATTTTATTCCTTAAATAGTCAGTTCGGTAACAGATACTCTCTCTCTCTCTTTCTCTCTCTCTCTCTCTCTCTCTCTCTCTCTCTCTCTCTCTCTCTCTCTTTCACACACACACACACACACACACACACTCACACACATACACACACACACACACATACACACACACACACTCACAAGCTCCAGAATCTAAAAACTAAGCGTCTAAAATAAAAATAAAAAAGATCAGTCACATACAAAATTTTATTGCTTAAATAGTCAGTTCGGTAAAAGATTCTCTCTCTCTCTCTCTCTCTCTCTCTCTCTCTCTCTCTCTCTCTCTCTCTCTCTCTCTCTCTCTCTTTCTCTCTCTCTCTCTCTCTTTCTCTTTCTCTCTCTTTCTCC
>NW_004797960.1:63346-89030 GCF_000002075.1 Aplysia californica
AAAGAATGCAAGCAAAGAATGGATACAGCAAGGAACTTGGAATACTATTGAAGAACGGAGAGAAATCAAGAAAAGACAGCTTGCAGCTAAGTCGATACGGTTACAGGAGAAATACGCAGAGGATTATAAGGAAGCTTGCCAGAAAGTTAAAAGACTGGTCAGGAAGGACAAAAGAGAAGCCACGGAAAAGTTGGCAACTGAGGCAGAGGAGGCAGCTGCTAAAGGTGAACAAGGCAACGTATACAAGATCACAAGAATAATATGTGGCAAGCACCACAGCGGAATGAGTGGCAAGCTGCTGATAATCGAGAAGGAACAAGAAGCACGCTGGACAGAACACTTCAGGGCAGTCCTAAACCAACCTCCACCTGAGGACACCCCTGACATACAGGAAGCTACCTTGGATCTAGATATCAGCTCTGACCCACCACAGAAACACGAGATTGTAAATTAAGAGCCTGAAATCAAGAAAATCTCCAAGAATGGACAACCTGAATGCTGAATTGTTTAAAGTAGACCCAGAACTGACTGCCACCATTCTTCATCCACTATTCAAAGCCATATGGGAGGGAAAGCAGATTCCCGAGGACTGGAGTCAAACGTCCTATGTAGGCCTACCTAGCAATCTTGCTGCAACGGGATATGTTTATGTTCGCCACGACGCGCAGGGAAAACCACTTCAGAGACCGTATGATGGTCCATTCAAGATCTTTAAATACCCATGACAAATATTTCACTTTGGATTTGAAAGGACGCGAAGAAAAAGTATCAGTTGATCGTTTAAAGCCAGCATACATATCAAATGCCAACATTCAACTTGGAAAAGTTTTTAACACCCCGACGCATCCACCCTCCAGTCCACACGGACAGGACGTAGGCCTACAATCAGGCCTCCTGAACTGAGAGGTTGGACCTGTAGGGATAAACAATTATTTCGTGCATAGTGCATCGTACTATCCGCACTGTTCACAGCACTGGGAGGGGGGTAATGTAGGGCCAATATTTTAGCCTTTCACGTTTTGGGGGCGACTTTCTGGCTAATTGGTTGTGCACGGGTAGCAGTTTTCCCCCTGCACTGATGAGTACTAACAAGATCGACTGGAGACTAAAAACTCAACGTGAGAAGAGAGAGCGTCAGTCCTAGCAGTAACAGAGACAACACACAGCAGTCGCCGGGCGCCCGGGGACCCACAAGATCTATGCGTTGGAAGTAAAAGGTAACATAAGATAACACTACAGTACCACTGCTTTTGAGGTAAAGACAGGAGTTAGACAAGGATGCAACATGTCAGCAATTCTGTTCAACCTGGCCATTGACTGGGTCATGAGGAAAACAACAGAGGATGCATCAAGAGGCATAAGGTGGACTCTCTTCTCCACCCTCGAGGATCTTGACTTTGCCGACGACCTTGCACTACTCTCCCATACCAGCCAGCACATGCAGGAAAAAAACAAACCGACTCCACAAATACGGACGCCAGATTGGGTTAAGAATAAGCCAGAAGTGATGACACTGAATGTAGGCTCCCCAACGCTGAACAACACAAACCTCCCTATAACAGACACATTTACCTACCTAGGCAGCAAAATCAAAACTGCTGGCAAGGACGACAAGTTTAAACAGCCTATCAGAGTCTGTTGGATTGAGGATCCACCCTGCAAAGTCGAAAGTCCTAAGGATAGATGCACTGCGAAAGGAGCAGGTCACAGTACAAGGAAATGCACTAGAAGACGTCGAATCCTTCTGCTATCTTGAGTGTATAATAATTGACAAAGAGAGGGAAACAGGTGCGGAAAATAAAGTCCTGCATTGGAAAGGCACAGGCTGCATTTATTTCTTTGTGAGCAGGATTTGGAGGACCAGGGATATCTCATTACGAACAAAGCTCAGAATTTTCAACTCAAATGTGAAGTCAGTCTTGTTGTATGGATGTGAGACGTGGAACACATCCCATACGTGCATAAAGAGGATCCAGGTTTTCTTGAACAAGTGTCTGAGGAGGCTGCTGAGGATCAAATGGACAGACAGGATCACCAACGAGGAAGTATTAAGAAGAACCAGACAGAGTCCGGTCAGAGATGAGGTGGGAAGAAGACGTTGGCGATGGATTGGACACACTCTCAGGAAGTCAAGCAGCTGCATAACAAGAAAAGTGTTAGATTGGAACCCACAGGGTAAAAGATCAAGGGGAAGACCTCGTGGAACCTGGAGAAGAGTCACGGAAATGGATGTACAGATAAGTGGGAAGACGTGGAGTGACATCAAGCGACTAGCCCAGGATAGGGAAAGGTGGAGAGTGTTTGTTCGTGGCCTATATCATGACCCAGGGTGAGAAAGGCAATGATGATGTATTTGGACCGTACAATTGAGATAGACACTCAGGCACACAATAACATTCACACATTACACACACACTATTACATTTACTCTCTCTCTCTCACCACAACCACACACAAAACAACCACACACACACAACTCTTACCCTTAGTCCACTTTTCATTTAGTATCATCCTCTATTTTGAAAAATTCCTCGCACTAAATAAAAAGATCAGTAGAATCTCGACCTTCCGAATCCATGGTTAGTTCAAGAAATCTACCATATGATGTGGCCTAAATAAGGTAAGGGAGGGGGGGGGTAGCCTATTAAGGCCATATGTGGCCTAAATAAGCACTCCCTTTTATTTTATATTTTAAAACCGTTTGCCCTAGATCTATTATATTATCTATATTCCAACTGTTTGCCCTAGATCTATTTTATTTTTAAAAACTGTCTCCACTAGTTGTATTTTATTTCATATTTTCCAAACGTCTCCTCTAGCTACTTTTAATTTTTTTTTTCCCAACCGTCTCCCCTTTCTGTATTTTATTTTATAGGCCTACTTTCCAACCGTCTCCATTAGCCTAGCTGGATTTTTTTCTTCTTTTTAAACCGTCTTCCCTAGCTGTATTTTATTTACTATTTTCCAACCATCTCCACTAGCTGTATTTTATTTTATATTTTACAACCGTCTCCTCTATCTGTATTTTATTTCATATTTTACAACCGTCTCCACTATCTGTAGACCTACTTTATTTTCGCTATTTTTCAACCGTCTCAACTATCTTTATTTTATTTTCTATATTTTAACAGTCTCCTTTAAATAAAGGAGATTCGATGTATTATATTTTCCTATTTTTCAAGTCTTCTCTAGCTGCATTTTATTTCATATTATTTGTCTCCACTAGCTGTATTATTATATTTTCTATTTTTCCAACTGTCTTGAGGAGCTGTATTTTATTTTCTGTTTTCAAACTGTGTACACTAGCTGTATTTTTTTTCTATATTAAAACCATTTCCCCTAGCCTATTTTCTTTTCTTTTTTCCGACCGTCTCCACTAGCTATTTTTTATTTTATATTTTGCAACCGTCTCAACCAGCTGTATTTTACTTTTTAATTTCCAACCGTCTCCACTTGCTATATTTTATTTAATATTTTCTAACCATCTCCACTGATTGTATTTTATTTTATTTTTTCCAACCATCTCCATCTGACTTTTATTTTCTATTTTTCAACCGTTTCCCGTAGCTGTATTTTATTATATATTTTTTAACAGTCTCCTCCAACTGTATTTTATTTTCTATTTTACAACCGTTTCCCCTAGCTGTTTTTTATGTTTCTATCGTACAATCGTCTCCATTAGCCGTATTTTATTTTCAATTTTCCAACCGTCTCCTCTAACTGTATTTTATTTCATAAATTTAAAAACCGTCTCCACTAGCTGTATTTTATTTCATTTTTTAAAACCGTTTCCCCATGCTCTATTCTATCTACTATTTTCCAACCATCTCCACTAGCAGTATTATATTTTCTTTTTTTCTACTGCCTCCCCCAGCTGTATTTTATTTAATATTATCTAACCGTTTCCACAAGCTGTATTTTATTTTGCAACAAACTGTTCACACTTTGTGTGAGCGTAGATTTGACCAGCTTCTGGTGATAGTTGTAGTACTTCTGTTTTGGACACATTTATTACAAGGTAATTCATTGGTTTAGTTTTTCTTTTGTGCTTCATGTTCTGTGGTGTTTAACAGGCAGATGTCATCCGCAAAGTCTAAATATGTACCATTTGTCCATCCAATGCCTGTTTCTATGTCTTTGCTCTGTCTCATTACAAAATCAATCACAATTTCAAAAAGTACAGGTGATAGTATGCAGCCTTGTCTAACTCCAGTATTTACGTAAAAAGGTGCAGATAATTTTCCTACAACTAGGACATAGCATCCTGCTTCTACGTGATCTTACATATCATTTTTTATTTTCGTTTGGATGGGCATACTTAAAATACGGTACATCTAGATAACTCTGGCAGGCAAAAGTGGGCTGATGTGTCTGGGAATGCTGAACAGGTCAACTCTACTTCCTGTCACATTGCATGGGTGGTACAGGTCAACTCTACTTCCTGCCACATTGCATGGGTGGTACAGGTCAACTCTACTTCCTGTCACATGGAATGAGTGGTACAGGTCAACTCTACTTCCTGTCACATGGTGTGGGTGGTACAGGTCAACTCTACTTCCTGTCACATTGCGTCTGGTGGACATGGCAAAGACGTTTATATATATTTTCACGTAGATGTTTTTACACCCCCACCAACACAACTTAGATCATTACTGATGCAGGCTTCCGACCCTGCCTGTCAGGGCCAACCCTGGCTGAGAAGGATACAACATCCCAGCAGACAGACCCGGCCTGAGAGCCGAGGGATACAACATCCCAGCAGACAGACCCGGGTTGAGAGGGAAATAACATCCTGATAAAAGACAGATCATTGATAATAAAACTGTCTCCCCACTTGGGAGTCAAACTCGGGTCTCCAGCGTGTGACAGCGAAGTGCCTAACAGCTACACCACAGACGCCAGTTCACAAACAAGTAACAGTGGACCATATATTATAAAAAGTTGTCAAAATCCCACAACCAACCATTAAAATTGTAAAAGTATACCTGATACCACCAGAAAAAGTGCATTGAAGTTAAGAAAATAATCAAAATTTATTTCAATCAAGTTAATAATTCAGTTCATATTACTCACTTTGGAATTTTATAATAATGAAAAATACTCAACGAAATGCATCAAAAAAATTGAAAATAATCGTTTTTTCTACTGCACATAATAAATATAATAAATAGCATGTATACGATTCAGTCCAAATGGCAAATATTGCAGTCAGAAATGAAATACTGGAAATGAAAAATGGCAAATATTGCAGTCAGAAATGAAATAATGAAAAATGGCAAATATTGCAGTCAGAAATGAAGTAATGAAAAATGGCAAATATTGCAGTCAGAAATTTAATAATGAAAAATGGCAAATATTGCAGTCAGCAGTCAGAAATGTAATAATGAAAATGGCAAATATTGCAGTCAGAAATGAAGTAATGAAAAATGGCAAATATTGCAGTCAGAAATGAAGTAATGAAAAATGGCAAATATTGCAGTCAGAAATGAAATAATGAAAAATGGCAAATATTGCAGTCAGAAATTTAATAATGAAAAATGGCAAATATTGCAGTCAGCAGTCAGAAATGTAATAATGAAAATGGCAAATATTGCAGTCAGAAATGAAGTAATGAAAAATGGCAAATATTGCAGTCAGAAATGAAGTAATGAAAAATGGCAAATATTGCAGTCAGAAATGAAATAATGAAAAATGGCAAATATTGCAGTCAGAAATTTAATAATGAAAAATGGCAAATATTGCAGTCAGAAATGTAATAATGAAAATGGCAAATATTGCAGTCAGAAATGTAACTGACAGGGCATATATTGCATGGAATGTAATGAAAAATGGCAAATATTGCATGGTATGTATTAAGATATTGTGTAGAAAGACAAAGGGCAGGGAAGTGGGAAGTGGCTGTTTGAACAGCTGATTGTCTATTATTGAGCAGAGGTTTAACGGTGCTCGCAACTGCATAAGGTCATATGAGCGCCAAGGGGTGGACGTCAACAGAGAAGTCTTTGCAGGGAATCAGGCTTACTCCACTCACCTCTCTAGCCTCAACAGCACAAAGTGGTGATTGTCTTATACAGGTGGCCATTTGTACAGGTGATTGTCTTATACATGTGGCCGTTTGTACAGGTGATTGTCTCATACAGATGGCCGTTTGTACAGGTGATTGTCTTATACAGGTTGCCGTTTGTACAGGTGGCCATCAGACTTGACTGAACACATAAAAGTTCGACTGTTGAAAGACTACTCCATGCTGACTGGCGATGATGTATGTTACATGCGTGAAAAAACCCCAGAAACTGCAGGACGGGCGACTCAATAGTGAGTCAGTAGCTGCTCAGTCAGGACCCAACACAAAGGGAACATCACATCTCAACATTTCATGTAGCGCTGACCAAAACATGTTTGTAGCCATGCTCATCAAGACCAGCTTGAATTTACCCCCACCCCCGACAAAATCAAAACACAATACATTACACTCCACAAAATTAAAATAACATCAAAATCTCTGACACACATATATATCCCATCATGTACCAACACAGATACAATGCCAGATCTGGCTTTGTATGTGTCTTTGGCTATGTATGAGTCTTTGGCTATGTATGTGTCTTTGGCTATGAATGTGTCTTTGGCTATGAATGTGTTTTTGGCTATGAATGTGTTTTTGGCTATGAATGTGTTTTTGGCTATGTATGAGTCTTTGGCTATGTATGAGTCTTTGGCTATGTATGTGTCTTTGGCCATGTATGAGTCTCAAACACAAAGAAAATAGTAGAAGACAATTAGGACATGAAAATTTGTTTGCTACCGGTTTGCTAAGTGTGTGCATTTGTCCCGATGTGTTCCTAAACGCTGGTCTGTGTGTGTTCCTAAACATTTGCTTGTCTGTGTATTTCTACATGTTTGTCTGCGTGTGTTCCTAAACATTTGTCTGTGTGTGTTCCTAAACGTTTGCTTGTCTGTGTATTTCTAAATGTTTGTCTGCGTGTGTTCCTAAACGTTTGTCTGTGTGTGTCTCATATGAAGGAAGATAATATGCAATACACTAAGGCCAGGACCAAACTCTCAGTTCCAGCCACTGGGAACAACTGAGGAATGTGCAGAAAGGAAGGAAAGAAATCAAACACAATACACTGAAATAAATTACAAAATAGAATGAAGGAAATTACACAATAGAGTGACAACACTTAAATAAGTACATTGTCCAAATTGATTAGAAAAAATCTCTCACAAACACACACACACTATAATAATATAGATCTATGTACATACACACATTATATCGACGCACGTCAGCGCTACACCACACACGCGGGTAATCTACACTCTGTTTTGTGGCTAGTGTCACTCAGTCCAATGGGAGAAATGACAAAACAAGATCAACCCCCCCCCCCCCCCCCCGGTACCGGGAGTGAGATCAGTTGTCCACTACCTCCGTGATGAGCTCGGCTGACGAGAACGTGAGAAATTCCTCGAGATATTGGGGCAGTCCCAGCTGTTCCACCCTCGCCCTGCGCCCCGGGGGCCCCCCACACATCCCAGAAACGCGCACCATGCTCAGCTGTAGCAGGGAGGGAGGGGAGGAGGCCATATCATCCAGAAACTCCACACTTCTGTCCAAGTTTTTGCCTGTCAAACACGCGCGGACAGCCTCGTGTCTGGGCAGTTGTGTGAGGTCCGACATGGTCAGATAAAACGAACGCACCATGCGGCGGGCGATCTCCACGCGACCCAGGAAGAGAGCCATGAAGAGAGGGGAGCAGACCTCCATGACCTGACTGAATGGCACATTGCCCCCCACCCACTCGTGGAACGGATAACGCTTCTCTCGGAACAGAGCCGGGGGCAGGCAGCATCCGTGGATCAATCCGCGCAGCAGGTAGAAGCAGTTTTCGGCCATGGCTCTGTGCACCCCCAGCACACTTCTCGGCGAGGACACTTTGGCTCCGTGGTTCAGCAGAATGTGGATAAACCGGGGCCGGAATCTCTCTGCCTCCAGCAGATAGGACAGCAAGCTCTTGCCCTTGTGTGGAGAGTTCACGTCGACGCCGGACTCCACCAGGCAGTGGAACACCGACAAGTTGTCTGCCTTGAATGACTTGACGACCGCCGAGCAACCGTGGCAGTTGACCACATTGAGTAGCGCCCCCTTCCCAACAAGAAGACGGACGACGCGCTGGCTGTCTGACACGGTGAGTGCTGTGTCCTCGTTCCTGTCCCGGATGTTGACGTCAGCGCCCCCCTCCAGCAAAAAGTGGACGATCTCCACGTGCCTGTTCCTGGCCGCAGCCATCAGGGCGGGGTAGCCGTGCAGGGGTTTCTGGTTCGAGTCTGCTCCTTTATTGACCAGGGTGACCACAGACTTCATGTCCCCTTGCTCCGCGGACAAAGACAGCAGTGACCTTCCATGTCTGTCCAGCTGATTGGGGTCAAAGTTGAAGGTCAACACGAACGCGCGGAAGTCTCCGTTGCAGCGGCTGTGAGAGAGGACGGCGGCGAGGAAGTTGACGTCGAACGTGGCCCCATGTTGCAGCAACACTCTCACCATGTCTGCCGAGCGGGACATGGCCACGGGAACTCTCCCATCTGTCTCGTCCATGGGTCGCCACAGTGAGGTCGAGCGGGCCACCCTACGGGGCAACGACTGAGTCGCCTTCACCGACTCTGGCATTGGTGCTCTTTTCCTCTCCACCAATTGCAGCTGTTGACCTTTCACCGTCAACCCCGATGCCAGTAGACTCTCCACGATTTCCGCGCTGTTACAGAAACACGCTTTTTTCAGCCAGTCTCTCCCCACCTCCGAGGACAAAAGTTCCAGAAACTTCCGGCCGTCCACGTCCCGCACCAGGGAGAAAATGGAAAAGTGTCCGGACAGAACGGCAAAACTCACAGCCATCTTAAAGTCCAGATTGTCGATGAGCTGAAAGAGCCGTGAGACGCACCCCTTCTGACCCGCCAAGATGGCGGCATACAGAGCCTCATGTAGCGTAGCGTGCATCATGTCATCTGACCAGCCCAGGATCAGTGAGTCACCCCTGCTGTCAGGTGTGAGAGAGTTCAAGGACTTGGCCAGAACATCCACTAAGTGAAGCTGGCCACAGCCGGCGGCGAGCTCGAGGGCCGTGGAGTAAGAGTTCCATTTGTCGCGGCTGTACACCCAGTCCTCCGTCTCCAGGAGCACAGACAGGACATCCGGGTCCCCGAGGCGTGCCGCCAGCCACACGGGGCAGTGGGATTTGTTGACCTCACAGCACAGGTGAACGTCCGCCCCCGCTCTCACCAGTTGCCTCATCACCTCCACCTCTCGCGCACGGAACGGAACCAGGGAGAAGTCGGGACCGCACCGGCCCGCTGTGCACCGTGACCCGCTGATGGGATAGAATGAGTTAATTCCCAGGATTCCTATGGTCAGTTTGGAGTGAAACAAGACATTGAGAGGGGTGCGGCCCCACTCGTCCTCGTGATTGGGACTAAAAGGTCCAAAAGTAAGCAAAGTGTCGATGAGTTCTGAGTCTAGCGCCATGGTGGCTCTCACCAGAGGCGCGCTCGTGTCCAGAACGTCCAACAAACCGTCCATACCGAGGGCAGCTGCCAACGACCGGGCCGTGTTTCCATCTCTGTCCTCCAGCGCCATGTTGGCCTTGTGTCTCATCAGCTGGTTCATCGCCGACACGTTCTGGCGCTGCACAGCTTTCATCAAGGCAGTCTCCCCGTTCTGGTTCTGGAAGTCGACGGTAGCCTTTTTCTCCAGCAGGTCGTGGGTGATCTGTGCCGCGGCCCCGCTGGCCTGGCAAAGGATGAGCGCTGTGTTGCCAGATTTGTCCACACTGTCCACCGCGCAGCCTGGCAAGGACAGCAACACCTTCATGATATCGGCGTAGCCCTTTTCAGACGCCAAGAGGAGGCAGTTTTTACCAAATGAATCTTTTAATCCATTTGCGTCTGCTCCATAAAACGTCAGCTCTTGAACACGGAACAATTGTCCGCGTGAGACGGCGGTGAACAGTTCGTTGTTCATGTCATCAGAGGTCAGGTAAGCGATGTCCTCAGACTCAGAGGTCAGGTCAGCGATGTCCTCAGACTCAGAGGTCAGGTCAGCGATGTCCTCACCGTCCCACAAGGCGGCACTCACAGCCTCACACTGGTCAGATCCATCCACACTGTCCAGACTGTCCACCGAACTGACCGGCTCAGTGGCGTGTTCAGACATCACGGGGTCACTGGGCGGAGATTCTGAGCCAGTCGTAACGTCCTCCATCATCTGCTCATCCCCAGACACACGTCTGTCTCTAGACGGGGAATCCATGGACATCTCTTCACCAGTGTTTGTTGTATCCATAGCAACCAGAGGTAAGCACAGTGTCTCGTCTACGGGCACGATGCAGCTCGACAGCGACTTGATTGACCTGAGGAGGAGAAGATTAGGCGAGAGATTAAGATCACAGGCGGAGGAAACTTGCACAACACTGTCAGAATGACGTCAGTAGATTATGTAGCCTACTGTCAGAATGACGTTAGTAGATTATGTACTGTCAGAATGACGTCAGTAGATTATGTACTGTCAGAATGACGTCAGTAGATTACATCTATATATATTTACTGAATATTTTACATCAGTGACATGATTGCTTAAATCAGCTTCACACACATGAGTCGGCCAATCAGCCGTATCAGACTTGTCAGATTTTGCATTCCCAACAATTGATAATGGAGAAACAAGGAAATAAACTTTCACAATTTCACAATGCATTGCTCTACCTATAGGAGAAGTTTGGTTTCATTGGTGTGTATATTTGTTTGGTTATAGAGAAAACTCTCCTTGCCTTTTAAAGACACTGAAGAAGGGGCAATTCGGGATAGCCACCTTGTGCTTAAAAGCGACCATTTGTCCTAACACCAAAATCAACTTTAGTAGCGTGAATGTGAAACATTAGCTGACAGGTTGCAAATTAATACAGTCAAACCTGTGTAAGACGGCCACCCATTGTCAAGGAGAAAGTGGCCGTATAAGACAGGTGGCCGTCTTAGGCAGGACTGATCAAGATAAAGGAAACAAACCATTCCCATCTGAGGCCCCAATCGAAAGTAGCTGCATTGTTGTTGTCTTTGCTGGTGTTGTTGCTGTTGGTTTGTACTTCGTTTGTAATTTTTATTTTGTCGCTGATTTTGCACAATGGTGACAATAAAACGAAATGTATCAAACAAGGAAGACCGAGTGCCATGTTAAAACAAACACATGGGTCGCCACCACTCGGAGAACGAGGGACACTTCTGTAACAAGTTCATGTTGACGTCCTTTGCTACTTTGTTACAGACTGGGTAAACAGTAACCACTTATCTCACTTACGATTTGTGTATGAGTTCTGGGCGGGGCTGATGGGTTATGACGGATCACACACTTACCTCACCAGCAGCTGAAAATTGGTAGCTATTGGTCAACAGTGGGAGGGGCCTACGCAACATGATCCGTTGGAGGGACTACCTAACAACAACAACAGATGATTGAATTATGACAGCTCGCCCACAACGCCAGGGGCCAATGCACAATTTATGACAAAACGTAATGGAGTCACTAAGGTGACCGTCTTAGACAGGTATTATTGCTAGTATTATAGGGGTTGTGTGTTAAATTATTGTGGCCGCGGCCTCATTGGACAGGTGCCCGTTTTACACAGTTAAATTATATAGAAAAAACGCAAGGGGGAAAAAGGAAAGTGGCCGTTTGTACAGGTGGCCGTCTTATAGAGGTGGTCGTCAGGGCAGGTTCGACTGTAGTTCTAAAAAATTGATATTTTTATTTGAACTACTTGCACTTGCATAGTACACCAAGCAGTCCAATTGTATTGTAATTTCCATGACTTAGACCAATCAGGGGGGGGGGGGGGGGCATTTTCCCAGAAGTAAAAAATAAATGTGAGGCCTACAAGGAGTATGTACATTCATAAAGTTGACTTTGGACCTGATTTGTCCGACCTGAGTGTCCCAGCTTGTGGCAAAGCCTCAAGGACACACCCATCACACCCCGGGAATTACAAGAATGAAAAGCTCAGTGCCACTAGTGTTCAAAGCAATGTCTATATTTTACTAGGATGTATATATCTTTTCAGCGGCGCACCCGTTTTTGTCCCACACCTTCCAGTCACTACCCATGATCGCCCCACTTTCTTCAGCCATGATTTAACCGTTTTTGTCCCCCATTTGCAATATTGTAACCGATCACCATTCGATACCTCTACACTTGGACACTCTCCCCCCCCCCCCTCTGTGTGTATATATATATATAGATGTGTGTGTAACCCTCTCTCTCTCTCTGTATCTCTCACTGCCTAAAATGATGCAAATGTGGAGATATTCTGAGACATACCATTCTTTGTGTCCACAGTTTGCTGGCAATGTCAGCCCTTCATCTCATGAGTCAAAGGGAGACTGACTGCAAACATTGTGCAAAGTTTTCCCCTGAATTTATAACAGATCTTCACCAAGAGTTTTATTTAAAAAGGATTTTTATTAAAAAAAATAGTGTTTTATTCTGCAACCTTTTAACACAAATTTTTATCCTGCACGAAATCCTACTTCCATCTCTCTGTAGATGTTTATAAACAATTTTGTTCCATGCACCTTAATTAAGGCCACACTAATAGTCATATTTTTTAGCATCAAAATGTACAATTAAGTTGTTGTAACTTTCCCCTCCCCCCTCATTTTCTCAAAGTATTCCATTCCAGGATTAAGAATATTCAGTTTTGGGAATACAGTCGAACCTGTGTAAGACGGCCACCCATTGTCGAGGAGAAAATGGCCGTATAAGACAGGTGGCCGTCTTAGGCAGGACTGATCAAGATGAAGAAAACAAACCAATCTTTTGTGAGGTCCCACCCGAAGGTAGCCGCATTGTTGTTGTTGTTGATGTTTTCGCTGGGTTTTTTTTTCTTCTCTTTTTTCCTTTTGTTGCTGCTTTTGTACAAGGGTGACAATAAAACGAAATGTGTGAGACAAGGAGGACCGGGTGCTATGGTAAAACAAACACACGTGTCGCTACCATTCGGAGAATGAGCGACGCTTCTGTCACAAGTTCAGGTTGACGTCCTTTGTTACTTTGTTACAGACTGGGTAAACAGTGACCACTCATCTCACTTATGATTTGTGTGTATGAATTCTGGGCGGGGCTTATGGGATATGAGGGATCACACGCTTACCTCACCAGCAGCTGAAAATTAATTTTGTTACTTATTGGTCAACAGTGGGAGGGGCCTACGCAACATGATCGGTTGGAGGGACTACCTAACAACAATGACAGGTGATTAGATTATGACGGCTCGCCCACAACGCAAGAGCCCAATGCTTGATTTATGACAAAACGTAATGGAGTCACTAAGGTGGCCATCTTAGACAGGTGTATTTGCTTTGTGTGATAGGGGTTGTGTGTTAAAATATGGTGGCCGCGGCCGCGTTGGACAGGTGCCCGTTTTACAGTTAAATTATATAGAAAAAACGCAAGGGGGGAGATGGAAAGTGGCCGTTTGTACAGGTGGCCGTCTTATAGAGGTGGCCGTCAGGGCAGGTTTGACTGTAATTATCAGTTACATAATCACAGGAATGGCAAATTAGAGTGAAACTGGGCTATCTGAAGGACCATTTTCAAAAGCTAAAAAGTAAAAAACCAACCATACTATCTATGAACTAATTACATAATATTCGTAACCTGCACACACATCTTAAGAAAATGGAGCTCGCTTTTTAAAAAAATTGTACATAATATAATTTTATTACTTTTAGAAGACTTCCCTCTTTTTTGCTCGGGTGGCGGCCGAAGCCTACTCTTACATGTATCGATTTTGGACCACCAAGCAACTTGCACACGGGACCACTGAGATTTTTTTCCCTGGTCCGAGAAGGCTAGGTGTAGAATTTACCCGCCATAAGAACAGAGGTGTGGCTGAAAGACAGCAGTAAGAAGGAGCCAAGGAGTAGCAGTAGAAAGGCTGCAGAAAGAGTCATAAGCCCAGAGGAGGGGGCAAACGGAGGTGAGGGGGTGGGGGCAGAAAGTGGAGACAAAAGCAGACTACAGAATATGGTTAGAGAGCAGGAAAGGAGGGGAAAGGAGAAAACTTTAAAAGAGAAGAACATTTTCCATTGCTGTCCAGATTCGAACGCGGGACTTATTGACTGAGAGGCTTTTTAGCTACTGACAAAACAGCAAAGTAAAAAAATCATTGAAAATATAAACTTTTTCAAAAGTTAGAAAAAGCTATCATCATTTTATTTGGAATTGCATGGTGCACTTACCCTCTAACTTTCACGTTTTTATCTTGAATGGTTTTTTAGTTTTTAAAGCCTAGAAAGGAACATTTTGAGGGCAGGAGCAAACATGTCAAAATTGCTTTAAAGCACTGCATTGTCTCAAAACGTTACAACCTTTACAGAGCTGTCTGAGATAGAGCGTAGGGAGTACTTCCATTTGATTTAGCACATAATACTTTTCCAGGGAAGTTTCTCAAAACCCCCCAAAAACATTGGACCCAAACCGTCGGCCCCAAAAACATGTGCTGCGTGTGGCCTTAAAAATCACTTTTTGGAATCAGAGTGGCAAATGCATGTAACCTTGATCTAGAATCTATACTGTAAGCAATCGAATCGAAACAAAAAATTCAAAAATGAAAATTGTGGGACGGAAAAGAATTCTTCCCTTTTAAGAGAAATAAATCATCTCTCACCAAATGTTTCGTCTTCCACTTAATTATATTTTAGGTATTTTTCAAATCATGCGTCTCATGTACACGTTTTATATACATTTTTTTCTAGTAGTATTTTGCATGCTGAACACGAATATGGCCTTCATTTTTGCCGCAAATCCATAGGTATTGAGTCATTGATGCTTGAAAATAGTAATATTTGACTTTTAAATAATTGATTTTAACAACATGGGGGGTTTCAGGGGGGCATGCCCCCCTGCATTTCACAATGATTTGATGTTTTAGCGATTAGGATTGAAAACAATTGATTTGCAAGGGTTAATGAAGTTTGTAGCCTTACGTGTGTTCTAAAACAAAAATTATGGCATTTTAAATTAGCCCTCAAATCAATGCATCTGTGTGTGGGTGCATAAGTAAAAATTTACCAGATTTAAGCATAGCAAAAACAACTTTTTCAAGATTAAATAAGAAATAATAAATTTAAACGGCTATTACTATTGGCCGGCACTATTTCTCCGAACGTTCGGGAAAATAAAGCTGGGCACTATTTCTCCGAACACTCTGAAATCACATCCTTTCTCGCAAATTTCGGATATAATATAGATCTATAATTATAGTATAAGCTTACCAAAGATTGTTCGTATACAATATATGGTTCAAGCGGTCCAAAAAATGTCCGCAGTAAATATTTATATAAAGAAATGCTACAGTTCCAAACAGTTTTTCGCTACAGATATGGCGTGTTGCCTATGAAGGGTGCTGCTCTTAAACGTAATGTGTTGTGTTCACTCGTGTGCTGTCTAGATCTAGATCTAGATCTACGGAGGGTTATTGATAACGACACATAGAACTGGCATCTGCGTTTGTCACTGCTGCGACCAATGTACTGACACTGGCAAAGCCCCTTAATGTGTGTGATTCCATAATTTACATGTAATATCCTGTCCTTTTTTTAAAATTACGCACATTTAGGGTTAAAACTGCCAATCTTCTTCGGACAGGTGGACACACGCCCTTATTTGTTAATGTTTGTTGTTGTTTATGGGCTGTTCTAATTTTGATTTCTTTCTGTTGTGAAACCTTTCTTTTTCACGTTTTTACACTCATCTAAAAATCTCTAGACTAGCTCTTGAAAATTGAAATAGATATAGACCCAAAAATTTGCTCCTGTGTGTGTGTGTGTGTGTGTGTGTATGTATGTGCGTGTGTGAGTGTGTCTGTGTGTGGTAGTAAGTGGAGAGTGAGGAGTGTGTGTGTGTGTGTGTGTGTGTGTGTGTGTGTGTGTGTGTGTGTGTGTGTGTGTGTGTGTTTTCGGGCTTTATTTCAGCCTGTATTCAGTAACAGTTCAAAGTATACAAAAATAGAAACACAGGATCCATTCACTCCATGGCTCATGAGTCGTTCGTCTCTTTCAGTTTCCCTCATTCATTCAATTCCCGTGTTCTCTCCCGCGGCTCATCCCTGTCCGCATGACTTTCTTCATACCCCACCCCCTCCCTCCAGGCACACACAAAGAAAATATCATTCTTTCCTTTGCACCCTGCGAACCATGGACAATAATATAGGCAAAACACTGCCTGAGCTGCATTCCTTTCTTTTGTGAGCTGTGGACCAGGCCAGGGGGTCGGTGTCGTCGTCTTGTCTTGTAGTTGCTGTCGCCTGTGGATACACTCGCACATTCTTCCTTTCACCCGCTCTTTCACTCACACTGTCTCTCCGTCCACAGCTCAGCTCGTCATACGTTCAAAAGTTGCCCACTGGTCATGTTTAGTTAGTGTGTGTACATGTGCATGATGGTGGTGGGTGTGTGGTGGGTGTTACTGAAGGTTGTCTGTAGGCGGGCTTGCCATGCGGTGTTCCTTCCCAGGCCAGAGGCCAGAGGCAGAATGAAAGTTGGCGCCGAACTCTCGCAATAAATAGACAAAAAATCACGAGACCGGAAGCCGGAAACCATTCGGAGAAATAAAGATCGGCACTATTTCTCCGAACGTTCGGAGAAATAGTCACTTCGATTACTATTAGCATTCTGTATCCTTAATAACACAAATGAGTTTTTGTTATCTTTTGGGATCTTGTTGGTTTGGGAGTCATTCAGATCTAGATCTATACTCCTTAATATTATGGTAGAAATTGACTTACTTTCAGGTGTGAGAAGTGTATAATAATTATAGTATAAAATAGTTTGGTAAATTTTTACTTTCACTCCCGCACACAGATGCACTGTTTCAGGGGTCAAACTGCTGTACTGTTTGCTGCAGATCACACATAAAGCCACTAAAACAGTCGCAAATCAATTATTTTCAAGACAATTTCAAATCTAACTGTAAAATATCAAATTATGGGTGTAAAAACAGGGGGGCATGCCCCCCTGTAACCCCCCAGATTTTCTTTTACCCCAGTGCGGCAGGCCCCCCTGGAACCCCCCGATTGGTCCAAAGCATGTCCATCTCGGTTAAAAACAATCAAATATTTCAAAAACCATTAATTTGCGACGGAAATGAAGTTGATATTCGTGTTCAGCGCATCAATATTTAGTAGAAAATAGACAACTGGTAGCTGAGTGTGAGACGGGAGGGAAAGTAAAAAAATACCAATAGTTTCTCTAATATTTAATGGGGATTTTGCTGTTGTATTTTTATTTAAAATTACCATTTGTGGATTGGGGGGGGGGGGGGGGCAAACACAGGGGAGAAAACTCACAATTTTGTGGGCAAATAATAAATGTTCTTGGGGAAATTTTATATGCCCCTGTGGGCCAATAAGCACTCCGATACTAATTATAGGTCTAGGTCTAGATTCTAGATCTAGTTGACAAACTTGAAACAACATGGGTGAAAGAGACATGAGGACATGACAAACCTGTGATTTATTCTAAATGGCCGGTCACAGTGCCAATAGTACAACTGTTCTTTCTTGAACTTGAATAGAATGAATCATAACTTTAAATTTAAATAAGGGCCTAGAGATCTATTAATAATTAGGATGGTAGTCTTTTCTTGAACGTGCACACATTTGTGTACCTCCAGAGTGGTTTCTGTCTTTGTGTTGCTCCAGCATAGCCGTGAAAACAGTGACACAACAAATGCCATGAACAATGAATTGGCTATAGCCTAACCTAAATTATGAAACAAGAAGGGTAAAGGTATTATATCATAAAACAAAGAAAGGCTGGTGGGTTGGGGTAGAAATGCTCAATCAAAGAGAAAATCTACGATGACGAAAACACACAACAATGAAGAAGAGGGTCAGGTGTAGGCTACACGTGTATAACAACAAGATGTAATGTAGAGAAAAGATTCTTGTGGTTGAGGAAAAAGGTTAATAGATTTCTAGAACATCTTACCTTTCTCCACTTGTCAGTAGGCGTGCAACTTGTCAAATGGTGAACTGGTCTTGGCTTCAGCTCTTTTCCCCACGCTGGACCAGGCTTGTAGTAATCACATGACCAAGGTGCCCGGCTTCTCGGACTGTCCATCCTTTGTCCAGGCCGCGTCCAGCCAGGTATCCTGGGAGATTTCTTTGTTGTTGTTTCGCTTTCTCAAACCCTCGCAGGTCAACGCCTGGTAGTTTGTAGCAGTCACTTACAGACGTTGTTTCGCCCACAGTTTTTACGTAGCATTACTTGTAAGATTATTATTATTTTATTTCCTTACAATACATTGTAATAATATGATTTAGGCATCTTTATGCAAAAATTGTCTTCTATTCATTATTATTATTTTTTTTTTAAATTATTATTATTACGATCATAATTATCATAATATTATAACATTATTATCATTATTATTATTATTGTTATTACTATTATTTTATACTTCATGTCTTATTATTTTTTAGCATCATCATTATTAGGCTATTATAATGATAATTATTATTATTAATATTATTATTATTGTTATTATTATTTAAATTATGATGATGATGACGATGATGATACTACTACTACACTACTACTACAACTGTGACTTCCACTACTACTGCTGCTGCTGCTGCTACTACTATAATTACCTTTATATTAATATTAATGGTTGATTTGACGTACATACTATTTTATATCCATACCACTTCTTGCCATGGCCTTCAATTTTCTTTGGTTTTCCCGATTTGATTTTATCGCACCTTTCGGCATTAATGACTTGGATGCGCGCACTTTTGTTGCGAAAGCTTGTAGTCATTAGATCTTACATTACTTTTTGTATCATGTTCTGGACGAAACCCTTTCCAGGGTGAAACGTTGAACCTGTATTAAATTTAAGCCCTGCTTTTTTTCCCACTTTTATTTTGTTCGTAATTAAAACTTCGGTTACTAATTTGCATAGCATGCAGAATTATCATCGCAGGGCTCAAAGTTCCAGGGTACTGTGTAACAGAGCAAATAGCTAAATAGCTGCCCACTAGACTGTTTTATACGATGCTCATGTCAGACTAGCTTACAACTCAGACTACACAGGAGAATACAGTGGTCGTATAGGACAGGTGGGTGTCTGAGGCAGGACTGCTCAAAATGAAGAAAACAAACCCTTCCCTTAATTGAGGTCCAAACCGTAAGTGGCGGCAGGATTAGGACTGATATCAGTGACTTTACTTGCTGTCAAGTTAATTGAATAACATAACATGCATTTATTACCTAATGCTAACAAGAAACATAATTTAGAACATTATCAAACCCTGCCACTTATGGTTCTCTCTCTCTCTCTCTCTCTCTCTCTCTCTCTCTCTCTCTCTCTCTCTCTCTCTCTTGTCTCTCTCTTTGCAGTAATAATATCTAATAATGTTTTTCGTCTCAAATTCAAGGTTTGGTCAGTTCTGAGTCAGTTACTTCTTTTCTGCCACTGACTGGTTCAAATTTTCTTTTTTTCTTCACTTTAAGGTACGGTAGCCTGTGTATTGATATTGGAAGTGTGTGTGTGTGTGTGTGTGTGTGTGTGTGTGTGTGTGTGTGTGTGTGTGTGTGTGTGTGTGTGTGTGTGTGTGTGTGTGTGTGTGTGTGTGTGTGTGTGTGTGTGTAAAGTACATAGGCCTACCTGATGAATTTGGTAGGGCGCTGTAACATACATGTTTTTTGAACAAACAAGAAAAACACAACAAAGAAACCACAGTTTTTGAACAAACAAAACAGTCTACAAATACAAGAACAAGACCACAAAGAAACCACCAGAGAAGGAAACAGATCAAGCGTTGACGCAGTCTCCAAACATGTTTTGATTTTATTTCCAAGTTCGGGTACGTCAAAAATCAAATTCTTTCCTGTCAGATTGTTAGCATTGCCCAATAAATGAAAGTGATGAAAAAAAAAAGCCATAATTTTTAAGGGCCTATACTAAAACAAACTTTTGTTGAACACTTTCTGTTTTTGAGGGAAAACTATCGGAGCAGAATCAAGCTTGTCAACGTTTGTATCAACGTTGACCCAAATTGTGCGTAACGACATAGATCTAGTTGATGACCATACCTCTGGCAGTCTACGTCACTCAGTTAATTCAACAATGTCTAAGTTTCTCACTCACATCTTTTTTTCTGGTACATTGTAGTAAACTAGATCTATGTCTAAATTACTCAATCTTTTTCTGGAGCACTGTATTAAACTATGTCTAAGTCACCCACTTAAATCTTTTTCTAGAAACACATTATGCTATAAAAACAAAAACTACAGGAACTTGTCCTTGAAACATGATAACTGATTCTGTACTGATTTAAATTCTACTTTAAAAAAAAAAGACAAAAGTATAAAGATGAGCAAGCGTACACTGAAACAAAGCTGAAAGGAAATGAAAAAAAATTATGAATACATGACAGACAAATATATGAAAGGAAACTAGGTAACGGCTCCATGTATCAAAGGAAACTGCTCCATTATGTCTCCCAATGTGGTTGTTCCCTGTGATGGACAGAGCCGACACATTTTGGTGGCGTGGAGAGTTCTGAAGAAAGGCATTCAACGGTGAAGAGAAGGACCAAAAAAATGTGTGCAAGATACAATATAAATATAATAGATCTAATGCAAGATACAATATAAATATAATAGACCTAATGCAAGATACAATATATAAATAATGCCATGACTGGGTAATTCTTGAAGGGTGGGAAAAACAAACCACGATGAGGAAAAGCACCATAGAGGCGTAGGCAACAAAGTCTAGATATATATAGAGGAACAGATACCACAGTCAGGTAAACACACAACACACAGTAACAAACTGTATCCCTGAATCAACCCTGTCCGTACGCCCCGGGGTTCTTTTGTACCACCAGGGTTGTTGTATTCTTCACATTTTAGAATACTTCTCTAAGTACGATAAGAACTCTTTGAAACTTTCAGTATTTCTTTAAAAAATCATTTTGACAGACTTCTATGCAAAGCGTACGGACCAGATGAACGAGTAAATTTCCTCTTTGGAAAGCTGGTCCGGTTGAATGAAGGAAGGAAGGAACCGGACGACAGTGGGAGGTATCTACCAATCTCAACGCGGAAAACCTTTCAATATAATAGGTATTGCTGGGGAAATAAAAAACGGACGAATTCATGACGAGAACTGGTGTGACACGCGGCTCTAGACAGAAGCATTCATGACGGGAACCGGAGCGACGCGTGGCTACAGACAACACCATGGAAGGGGAAGTAACTCCGGCAGTGAAAAATATTTTTCTATAATAAAAGACTTTTGTCACTGACACTAAGTCCTCCTGTCTGTAAGCGCTGAAATGATCAACCTGAGACCACGACCAGACGCCAGGAACAACTCATGGGAGCCCGGAGAGAGACAAACACTTGTCCAAAACAATGGTTGGAATACACTGGAAAAGTTGTGGGCTTTTCAATAAAATTCTGGAAAAATGGAACCCAAATGGTTTGAACGAGGAAACTTTTCTGTATCACAGATCGTAATTTCATTTTCATCATTTATTTCCCTTAGTTCAAAAACATGCGCGGGAAATGTCGGAGATAGACGTCAGGAAACAAAACACACAAGGCGCAAACATTATGACAACACGACACACAGAAAAGATGACACACAAACAACACCCCTACATCACACAGACATAACAAGGTCACCTCAGTTACACCAAACTTTTCCGACAAACACAGGATCATTTTGACAGCACAATAACAAAACAAAACAAAACAAAACACAAAATAAATGTTCTACAAGAAAATGTGTCCATACTAGGAACTAAGAAAGTGACTAAAAAAGCTACAATACAATAACTAATGATAATATATGGAGTAAAACGGCGTAGAAACTGCGTAGAAATGACTTGAAGGATCTGCATGGTGATCTAACAAAACGCCGCGCAGAAACGGCTGTAAGCGTTTGTGTGGTGATCTATCAACACGGCATAGAAACGGCGTAGAAAACACTTGAAATGTCAGCATGGTGATACCAACACCTCCCATTTCTTCACCACCGTGCAGACATTGTACAAGAAATATGGCAGCCAGCCTTGCGCTGATAGAGTACCGCTGACGAGACTACATTGGGACGACATTGGGAACACACAGTTTGTACAAACATCAGTAATTGCTTTCCAACCAACAAGTGTGCGCTGAATGCATAAAAACAAAACTGCGGCAAGTCAAAAAAACTCTGGAGATGTAAACTAAAAATATAAAAATGAATGTAACAAAAAATGTAGAATCCCCGTTATAAACACCACAAAGCAAAAGCCGAGACAGAACAAGTTCACAGTCTGGCAGACAGACCAACAGACTCACAGACAGACACACAGACTCATAGACCACTCCACGTTCTGATTCTTGAGCCGTAGTGCAGAACCCTTGCTACAGGTTGAGAGCAAAACTGTCTCATCTGACAGACGCTACGAGACACAGCAATGACACACTCCAGTCACCGCCCATGTCTGGACATTTCACAGACGAGACAAGGCGACCAACAGAGAAACCATCTTTCTCATCTTTTCCACGTCCCCCCCTCCCCACTGTCTATGAGTCATAATTACACCTTGGAAAAAACATCTCTCATCTCTACCGTGATCTCCCCCCTACCTCCCGTGATCTCCCCCCTACCTCCCGTGATCTCCCCGCTACCTCCCGTGATCTCACCCCTACCTCCTTATTCTCTAAAACAGTTTACACACACACACAACCTCCCCAGCATCAAACTGCCATCAAAGCGCCTGGCATGGCCGGCCTCACTCCCCCACCAGTCCCATGAGTGTCTTGCGGTAGTCCCCACTGGTGTCTCCTTTGATGAAGCTGGACAGCGGCTTGCCGTACATGGCGTTGAACGCTCGCTTGATCTCCGCCATGTCCACCTGGCCACAGACACAGCGCACATTTGTCACAGACACAGCACACAGTTGTCATGGTGAAAGACAGACAATAGGTCGCTTTTAAGGACAAGCAGGCTAATCCAGACTGACTGAGTAATTTAGACACAGAAGGAGGAGAGAAATCTTGACCAACACTTAAAGTGGGCATTGCCCTAACTACAAGAGAAGTTTGGTTTCATTGGTGTGTACATTTGTTTGGTTATAGAGAAAACTCACCTTGTCTTTTAAAAACACTGAACACGGGGCAAAAACTTTACCTACGATTTTCTGAAAAACAGCACTTTTCGGGATAGCCCCCCCCTGTGCTTAAAAGCGACCATAGTGAAAGACAGACAATTGTGAAAAGTCAGACTATTGTAAAAGTATATACAGTGGAACTCGGATTCAACGAGAACTCGGATTCAACGAGATGAGATAGGTTCCCCGTTTTTTTTTCTCTTTAAGATCAATAAAAATAACCGGATTCAACGAGCACAGAATCAGTAAGCTCGGATTCAACGAGGTCACTTCCAGGGTGAACAGCCCCCGCAGACGTGGCTTCGTTCATTTTTCTCCCAAAACGAACTCTATCTATTCCCGAAAACCATCTATTGCACTTGCATCGTGAACCATTATAAATTCACTTAGCCGATAGCATGCGACCCATCAGCGGCCTTTTTTAATACCAACGCACGCGTTGTTGGCATGCGCATGTGTCTACTTACTCTGGCATGTGTCGGGATCGGATGGGCGGCCTGCACACGTGTGGCTGTGTGCGTGTCGGGGAAGGAGGGGGGGGCACTAGCCGTCCGGGCGTTGAATGTCAGATACAAACGCGTCATAGTCTTTTTTTCCCCTCGGCAACTGATCATTATAACAATGAAAAAAGCTAGTCTTGACGTAGATATCTACGTAATGAATTGTGCCCTGGTCTATGGAATCAAAAGTTGCCGTATGCTAGGCTCTACACAGCAACACAACTTTTTGGTAAACAATACACAGGTGTGTGCATTTGAACAAATCGGTCTTTTTTACACTGCTCATAATATGCAAGCATTTCAGGCACTACTTGCGACTTCTCTCTATACATTACTTGCTCAGTGCCTGTAATGATGTATACAAAACCTTGTGTTTGCTTATAACGAACACTCGGATTCAACAAGATTTTAGGTCAGGCCCGGCAACCTCGTTGAATCCGAGTTCCACTGTATACATTTTCGCATTATCACACTGTACCATTTTCTTAAAGATATGGCCAAAGAATATCCAAGAATTTGACACATTCCATCTCAGACTCATTTTAGATTTCTAATTGTGCTCATCAATTAAAATTGCTAATCGATTTTTATACCTCAAAAATTTTTTCTTGAATAATGAAGAAAAATGTGAGAAAAAAAACTACCACAAGAATGAGGAAGGCTATAATTGGTCCAAATAATCACACATGTAGAAGTAAAAGATATAGGTGTGGATGATGCCATTATTTTCTGGGCATCTTTCCTTGCAGTTTATTAACTCATTCGCTACGCCGAGCCATTGGCAGCCGCGTGGCGAAAGTGGGTACCGTACGCCAAGGAGCCCCTGACGGATTGAGAACCGACCTATAATTCTAGCTTAGATTTTATTCCAATCCACATATCCATGTTAAAATAAAGGTTATAATATAACGTTGACTTCCGGGTCAAGCGTTTTCACCGAAAATCTGAAGTTTTGATTCAGTTTTGAAACACGATTTCAAAGTTTATGCGACTTTGTTTTATCGCGAGGCCCAAATTATAGCCCTGACACCAGTCTTAGTAGGCCTACTTTTATACAACAAAATGTATAATTATTTTGCTCACTAAAGAAAAATGTTGGACTCATCTTTCGAATATTGATACTATTGGACTCAAATTGCCAGTGATTGGTTATTGAGAAATCAATATTTTTTAGGGCTAGATCTAGGTCTAGATCTAAATTGTCAAAATATTTTTTTCTCCCCGAAATCACTATTTTTTGGTGAAACTACACAAAAAGTACCACTCAAGACACGTATTGGTTTATTCCAAGTGCAATTCTGAATATTTTCATATAAGATATGAGTGTTTTTTTCTGTTTGTACATGCATCTTGTCCTTTTTTTAAGATTATAATTTTTATTTTTTTATTTTCAGTATCGGATCTTATGCTGAAATTTATGGAATGTTTGTAAACAACTACAAATACTTCAATATTTTCCAGTTCTATATTCATTTCTGGTTATTTTGATGTATTATTAAGGTATTTTCAAATTTTATCCGCATCTAAGCAAAATTTTGATGCATAATCGCCTCTTACAAGAACCAAAGTCGAAAAATACACAACTAAATATTACAGATGTATTCTACAAACCATTCTGAAAATTTAGGTATATAATAATATGCTGATATTATTTGAATTTGTGGCCCCAAAATCTGTGAACTGAGCACTAGTCACCATCTCATTTCGCCTTCCCGAAAAAAATTTGTCCACTAGCTGAAAATAATACGTAGCGAATGAGTTGTTGTTGTTGTTGTTAGCGATCCAGTAGCATCTGAGCGTTAACTCTTCTGCATGATGCCATTCGGTAATAGTTGCATGTTTGTTCTAATTGTTGTCTTGAGGAGTAGAGGCAATTAGATGAGTGGGGTCGCTTGGGAAGAAAACATCCCCTTAAATCAGTTAGTTTTCTACAGAAGAACAGATGATGTTCCACTGTCTCTGAGG
>NW_004797960.1:90021-92699 GCF_000002075.1 Aplysia californica
CAGTCGGTGAGGATCTCATTCCGCCAGAGATAAGACGAAGAGCTTGGTTTTGGATGGTGTCCATTGAGTTCTTTGAAGTTTTACTGCAAATGTTTTGTAGAACATAGCGAATGAGTTAAAGCAAGGACTTTCAAATGAAAGTATTCCAAAACATTTGAGAGAACTGTGAACGTTTCACCAAACTGCCTGCAGCTACTAGCTTACTGAGGTGGTCCGGTCACTGGCAAAATGGTCTGTTGCTAGATCTTGTTTGTTTTAGTAAGGCTTTACGGTGCTCGCAATTGCATAAGGTCTGTTTTAGTAAGGTTTTACGGTGCTCGCAATTGCATAAGGTCATATGAGCGCCAAGGGGTGGATGTCAACAGAGAGAAGTTCAAACCGGGAATCAGGCTTACTCAGCTCACCTCTCTAGTCTCAACAGCACAAAGTCAGCTTCGACTAAAAAGGCACCCCGGAAATAGCGGGTCACTAGAGAGTGAAAAACATACAAAAGAAATAGAGGAAAATGACGGGGGGGGGGGGGGGGGGGGGGTGTTGCTAGATTTTATAGCTTATCGAGGTGGTCCGGTCAATGACAACAACAAAAATAGTTTGACGGAGAAGCGGGGGGCCACTAACCTCACTGCGAGAGACAATCTGGCGAATGAGAGCGCTGTCCTTGGTCCCGGCGCCCTTCATGCTGTTGTGGAGGCGCTCAGCGAAGAAAGCTGGTGTGTTCTTGGCAGCTTTCACTGAGGGAGGGACGAGTGGGCGGTCAGAGCGGGGTTGGACAGATGTCGGTTTGATGGATGAGAGAGAAGCAAACATCGACACAACAACGACCATGCAGTGGTGGGGACAAGTCAGAACGACAGACAGAAACAACAGAAGGACAGTGAGTTGTTTTTGTTTGGTTTCACGGTACTTGCAACACAATTAGGTCAAACAAGTGCTGAAAATTAGGGGTGTTACAAGAGAGTAGAATATATAAAAAAGGAGGAGAGGTAAGGATGATAGACGTTTGATAGGAAAGAAGGAGGAGAGATAAGGACAAAAGATGTTCGATAGGAAAGAAAGAGGAGAGATAAGGACGATAAATGTTTGATGGGAAAGAAGGAGGAGACATAAGGACAACAGATGTTTGATAGGAAAGAAGGAGGAGAGATAAGGACGATAGATGTTTGATAGGAAAGAAGGAGCAATCCAGACCAGAGCACCTGCCAATCACTCACCCACCACCCACTCACCAATAGCCAGACATCCCAGCTCCAGGTTCCCACTCATCTCCGACTGTATCGCCTTCTCGATGTCCTTGCCGCTGATGGCCTGGTACTGGCTGAAGGTCTCCCTCAGCTGGACAGTGCTCCGCAGACACAGGATGCGGTTAAACACTGACTCGTCTGTGCCTAGCTTCTTCTCCCCTGCCTGGTTCGGGGGGGGGGGGGGGGACACAGAGACAGTAGTCGTTTTAGTTTAGTAGAGTGTAGAGGTTTTACAGTGCTCGCAACTTCATAAGGTCATATGAGCACCAGGGGTGGATGTCAACAGAGAAGTCCAAACGGGGAATCAGGCTTAGTCTGCTCACCTCTCTAGCCTCAACAGCACAAAGTCTGCTTCGACTATCAAGGCACCCCGGAAATAGCAGTTCACAAGAGAGTGACAAACATACAAAAGAAGTTGAGGAAAAATGACGATAGCAAGGATGAGGAAAGAAAAAGCAAGTTCCCCCTATGTTGTTCCGGCACAGTATAAGCATGACATTGATAAATCAGCTCATTTACAATTCTACAGTGCATAAGATAAGAACATGTTAATATCCCCCCTCCCCCCCCCCCCCTTTGGGAATGGCCTGAAGACACTTCAGTCATTGGCACTGCCCTGGTGGGGGGGGGGGGAGGGGTGACACGGAGACAGCAGACGTAGACTCATGGGTGAGACGATTCATCACATGATGAGCCAGAGACGAAGAGACTGCTCGCTGTAAGCTCTGTCTGTCCTAGGTATGGATGAGTCTTACACATAGTTGTCCATTATGTGTCACGACGCGGTGGAATCAGGCGGACGTCAATTTTTGGACGTATGGGGGTCATTGGTATCATCTCAAAGCATGTTCATTTACCTTGCTTTAGGTAAAAAAATATCCATCTATGTTGAATAGAAGTCAAGATATTTGCGATTGAAGGAGGTGGGGTCGCCTGGTTTCAGAAGTAAAATTAGCGAGATAAGGGCCGCCAAAGTTTAGTGGCCTCCATAGCTCAAGAGTCCTTGAAAAGTGAAAATTTACATTTTTTTGTTCAATATTTACAAATACATTAGTAATAACAGTAAGTCTGTACACATATTTTCTACATCTACAACTACATACGACTTAGTCAAGTGCACTAAGCCTAAGCCTACACCTGTTCACCTGTAGCAGCTCCTGCGCCTCCTTCTTGGCCAGTTCAAGGTCAGGCGTGGGCCGCTCCTCCCTGTTGCCTGTGACCAGAGAGGTGAGCAGACGACGGAAGTGGCCGCTGGTGTCCGACTGGATCTCCCGCTCTAGGTCGCGCTTGAACACTGCGCATGGCACATCACGGGGGAGGGGGGGGGGGGGGGGGTCAGGGTCTTAGCCGTCTTAGGGCACTTTCCACACAAATAGGTTATATATCTTTATACAGTTTATTTTACTCTCAGTTTTAGTGAGCGTTTTAGGGCACTTG
>NW_004797960.1:95439-96403 GCF_000002075.1 Aplysia californica
TATCTCGGCGTTGGTCCTAGTGGAGAGGATCTCTATGAGCGTGTCCTCGTCAGTTCCCGCTCCCTGGTAGAAGGCCAACAAGCCGGGAGAATGAGCGTTAACCCTTCATGCCCCGCGCCGGGAACTACACCACTACCCACTGCGCCGCTCCAGCCCCCCACAAAAACATAGCTGCTAACGGGTTCTTTGATCTCATCACAGTTCATCAATCAATCATTGGACTTTTTTTTCACAATAATTCTTTTGACTAATCTTTACATGTTAACAATAGAAAATGTTAACTTATGCCTAATTAAGAAGAAAAAAAGCATGGTATTGTTTATTTTTAATTATTGCTTATCTATTTAGGTAAACAATGTGACCTTACTGTCTAATTACTGATGTTGTAATCTGCTCAGTCAAAACCTGCACGTGGATTGCTCAAACATCGCACGCGCTCATGAATGAGCAAAGTGTTGGCTTGACATGTCATAGTATATATAATAAATTATCTCTCTCTGTATACATATATATATAATATATTACGGGCTCATACAGAAAGCTCAACTGTGAGGGATGCCGGGCTGGAGGGCTTGTCTAGTCACCACAGCGCGCACGCACACGCGCGCACGCACACGCGCGCACATACACACACACACACACACACACACACATGCACACACATATACACACAAAGAGAGCAACATTCACCCATCACACAAGGCCCTATCTCTACTCTATGTTCCCAGCGCTAAAGGCTTACTAACACATGGACATGGAGAGAGAGGAGAGAAAAAATGGAAAGAAGAAAAAAAAAAAAAAGGAGGGGGGGAAAGAAGCCAAGTGTGGCCCAAGACAGGCCTGAGATGAAGAACGCCGTGTTGTTTGTGTGGGTGGCGCGGATGTATTTGGCCAGGAAACGTCGGGGCGACGAGGAAGAGGAAGACCGAGAGAGTTGGAGGGACCCCAGAGGCTCCTCACAACA
>NW_004797960.1:97124-97912 GCF_000002075.1 Aplysia californica
GGGTGGACGTGGAGGGGAAGGAAAAGGAGGAGGAGGGGGGAGGAGGAGGAGGAGGAGGAGGGATCCTGAGTCCCCGCATGTAGCAATAATCTGTCGTTGGTTAGTGAAGTACAATCTCATGCAAAAGTGGAGGGGGTGGGGGTGGGGTGCTGGTTAGTGAGATAACTGAAAAAAAAGCAAAACAGAGTCAAAGAAACGGGGAAAATTATGAATACAATGTATGTATATATACAATCCAAATCAAGCAAGCAAGTAGAAAAAAAAGCCCAAAACAAAAGAACTTAACTAGACCAGAGCTGTGACGATAAATCTATCATCCTGCTGTATTGCTGGGACCGGGGGGGGGGGACCAACAACTTTTACAGCGTATTTTGTTTGCCTGAAGGGAATAAGGCGAAGATACCTTTTATTTTGTATACTTCCACAAATTGGGGATATTCAAAAGAATCGTTAAATTTTCACAAAAGATATAAATGTCCACTTTCTATCTCTATGTAACATAGCTAACCTATGACCAAGACCAGTGGTACAAGGGAGAAATTCACTGCAAAAATCAGACTGAACAGAAAAACTCGAAATTCTGAAATATTATATATTAAGGAACTACTGACATAAAATACAATAACCAAATATTTCTCAAGAAAAAGCAAAAAAAACACCCCCCCCCAAAAAAAAACCCAAAAACCCCCCAAAAAAAAACCACGTTACCACTCCAAACACAAAAGAGCATTGGAATGTGGTTTGTAATGTACGCAGCCCCACCCGAAAACCCCCCCAAAACAAAATAA
>NW_004797960.1:99147-101557 GCF_000002075.1 Aplysia californica
GGGGGAGGTAAGCCGAGCAGTGTAAAAAGCCATATAAAAATAAATAAAAGTGTAACTGCAAGACCAAGCGAAAGCAAGAGAAAGTTCCTGAATCGTTTGAAACCGTGAACAGAGGTGTGTTTGTTTGCCAATATGTTAGCCAGTATGTGACTATAATATATTTATGTGTAAACTGAGAGATTAAATTAAGCCAGTTAGCCAGTGGGAAAGTATGTACGATTATAAACTGAAATGTTAAGTACGTTAGACGTGTACATATAAACAGAGAGGCTAAGTACGTTAGACAGTATGTAAGTATATAAGATAAGATAAGATAATACGTTATTATCCCAATGGAATTTTTCTTGGCTGTACAGGACCGTAAAAACACATGCAGGTAGGCCTACATCTCTCATTAAATTTCAATACGAAAAGAGAAGTAAATCTGACAAAATATTCATATCACATCAGATGCATCATTCAACCACATGCAGGAATTGAATCAAAAGACCTTTGGAGTTATATAGATACATATTCTAGAGAGCAATACACATTGATGCTTATTCTGACAATAGCCTTATGCTAGATGGTAAAAAAACTTCTTTTTTATCTTTCTTTCTATATTTTAAAGGTACATATCTGCCGCTGCTTGATCTGACAATTTGCGTCGAAAGAGGGTGTGATGGGTCGTTTATAATGCTTTTTATCTTATACTTGTGGTGTTATACATCATAAATTCTAGTAAAATAATTTCACGAGATCTTGCTGGCTTTCTTAATGATTCAGACAAATTTTTCTTTATCTTTCACCCTACAATTCCCAGCCCAGCAGCAAATACAAAAAATAGCAAGCTTTCAATCATAGAATGGTAAAAAAAGGGACATAACCTTATTATGAACACGAAAACTTCTCAATTACCTTTAACAGAACATTCTTTGATTTACTTTTTTTATGCACAAGAGCAGCGTGTGTATATAAACTGAGAGGTATGTTAAGTACGTTGGTCAGTGTGTAAGATAAAAGTGAATGTATAAATGCGAGGTTAAATATATTAGCCAGTGTGTAAGTAAAAAAGTGAATGTATAAATGAGAGGTTAAATATATTAGCCTGTGCGTAAGTATATAAGTGAATATAGAAACGAGACGTTAAGCATGTCAGCCAGTAAGTAATTATATAAGTGAATATAGAAATTGAGAGGTTAAGCAAGGTGCATGCTCGTGTATATCTCTCTCTAGGTACCTTGATAGCGTCATCACACTCCTTGGCGTCATATACCCGGGGTGGGTCCAACAACTTCAGAACGATCTCTTCAAATTTCCCGCTCAGCTCAGACTTGAGGTCATCCCGGAGGTCCTGGGGACGGACAGGTCAAGATCACGGGGTCATGTGAGGTTAGAACACACGGGGGTCACGGGGTCAAACAGAGCACAGCACAGTGCCGGTTGTAGGGTCACTGGACAAGATCAAAGACAGAAACACAGCGGTGACCAGCTCATCTAATGAGGGCCCGCCTCCTAAATCAGGTACGTTGTGTCTCAGTTTTACGGTACTTGCAACACAATAAGGTCATATAAATGCAGAAGATTAGAGTTGTTACAAGAGAGTAACGTACACATAAAAGAAGAAGGAGGGATAGGGACGAGAGGTGCACGATAGGAAAGAAGGAGGAGAGATAAGGACGGGAGGGGGGGGGGGGGGGGGAGAAGTGAGGATTTGGGAACAAACAGGGGGAGAATTGTGAGAGGATTGGGGATAGACAAGGAAAGAATTTGGGATAAACAGGGAGGGGATTGGGGATAAACAAGGAGAGAATTGGGGTACAGGGAGGGAGCTGGGGATGTACGGGGGCATAAGGGAAGTATTAAGTATAGTTTTTACGGCGCTCGCAACTGAATACGGTCATATGAGCGCCAAGGGGTGGATGCCAACAGAGAAGTCCATACAGAGAATCAGGCTTACTCTTCTCACCTCTCTAGCCTCAACAGCACAAAGTCTGCTTCGACTATCAAGGCACCTCGGAAATAGCGGGTCAAAAAAGAGTGACAAACATACAAAAGAAGTAGAGGGAAATGACGATAGTAAGGATGAGGAAGGAAAAAGCAGCACTTCTCTGTTGCAGTTCAGGCCCAGTTATAAGCATGGCATTGATAAATCAGCCCATACAATTCTACTGTGCCTAAGAACATGTTAATATCCCCCCTTTGGGAATGGCCTAAAGACACTTCAGTCAGTAGCACCGTTCCGAAATGGTAAATTATTATGCATAAATAAAGAAATGATGAGATGAGGGAAATATACATATATACTATTATACAGAGAAATGGGGAGATGAGGGAGATATTATACATATACAGAGAAATGGGGAGATACCAGAAAGAACTAACTAGAGATAACAGTTCCATCCCCCCTCCCCAGCCTCTCTCGCGTTTG
>NW_004797960.1:105614-106915 GCF_000002075.1 Aplysia californica
ACACACACACACACACACACACACAGACAGACATAATGACACCGCTACCTGCAGGTTAGTTTTAGAATACGTTTTACAGCACTTGCAACACAATATAGGGTATATGAGTGACGAAGATTAGAGGTGTTATTAAAATAATACACAAGAAAAAAATGTGGAGGAGAGATAAGGACGATAGATGTTTGATAGGAAAAAAGTTGGAGAGATAAAGACGACAGATGTTTGATAGGAAAGAATGAGGAGAGATAAAGATGATAGATGTTTGATAGGAAAGAAGGAGGAGAGATAAAGACGTTAGATATTTGGAAGGAAAGAAGGAGAAGAGATACGGACGATAGATGTTTGATAGGAAAGAAGGAGGAGAGATAAGGACGATAGATGAGGAGAACACAACAGAACAGGCTGAGAGATCTAGAGACGTACATAATATTATATGTATCATTACAACATTTACACATATAGTGATGTATCATCTTACCTCTGTGACATCTGCGGGCATGACCGGCAATACCCACACTACCGTAAACCACACACGCATACATTACCATAACTTATCCTCCCAAGTACACGGTCACAGCGGGTGACGTCACAACGGGTGACAGGACAGGTGAGAGAGAAGAAGGAACAGAACGAGTAACTCACACAGTAGGACAGACACACTGACGGAAAAACAATCCACGAGGGACGACACACTAGCCACACTGTTGTGACACACAGACAAACAGACAAACGACACATGGGCGCACACACTCCCGGTCTCCCTAGACGTATCTGCACTTACGACCACCAGTAGACGCGTAGCCATGGCAACCACTTACTGCCGAGGAAATGAAGCCGGAAAGGAAAAAAATGAAGGGGGAAGAAGAAGATAAAAATCATTTTTACAATCACGTCTGGGGAAATGGTGGTCGTGTAAAGTAGCAGCAGCTCAACGACTGGGTGTCAGGGGGAAAGTGTGGGCGGTTGGCGGGTGCTCTGGGTGGCTTGCTCCTTCTTTACCAGGAAATATCTATCGTCCTCATCCCTCCTCCTTCTTTCCTATCAAACATCTATTGTCCTTATCTCTCCTCCTTCTTTCCTATCAAACATCTATCGTCCTTTTCTCTTTCCTATCCAACATATATCGTCCTTATCCTTCCTCCCTCTTTCCTATCAAACATCTATTGTCCTTATCTCTCCTCCTTCTTTCCTATCAAACATCTATCGTCCTTTTCTCTTTCCTATCCAACATATATCGTCCTTATCCCTCCTCCCTCTTTCCTATCAAACATCTATTGTCCTTATCTCTCCTCCTTCTTTCC
>NW_004797960.1:111593-112959 GCF_000002075.1 Aplysia californica
TGTGTGTGTATGTATGTATGTATGTATGTATGTATGTATGTGTATGTATGTATGTATGTGTATGTATGTGTTTATATATGTATGTATAAGTATGTATGTGTATGTGGGTACGTACGTGTATGTGTATATGTATGAGTATGTATGTGTATGCATGTATGTATGTGTTTATGTGCATGTATGAGTATACGTATGCGTAGGTGTGTATGTATGTGTATGTGTGTATGTATGCGTATGTATGTGTATGTGAGTATTTATGTGTATGTGTGTATGTATGTTCATGTATATGTGTGCATGTATGTGTATGTACGTGCATGTACGTGTGTATGTATGTGTACGTATGTGTACGTGTGTATGTATGTGTACGTATGTGTACGTGTGTATGTATGTGTATGTATGCGTATTGGTGTATATATGTGTATGTGTGCATGTATGTGTATGTTTGTATGTATGTGTATGTATGCGTATGTGTGTATGTATGAGTATGTGTGTATGTATGTATGTATGTGCATGTAGGCCTAAGTGTATGTGAGTATGCATGTGCATGTATGTGTGTGTATGTATGTGTGTATCTGTGTGTATATGTGTGTGTATGTGTATAAGTATGTGTATGTGAGTATGTATGTGCATGTATGTGTATGTGTGTATGTATGTGTGTATATATGTGCATGTATGTGTGTATGTATGTGTATGTGTGTGTATGCAGGTGCATGTGTGTGTGTGCGTGTGTGCAGGTAGGCCTACTAGGTGTCTATTGTTTCCCCATCAAGCTACTCAGATATCCGGTTTCACAATAAACATGTATGTCTACTCACATATCCGGTTACACAATTTATAACTACTCAGATATCCGGTTTCACAAGCTGTATCAGATGTTCCCGTCACTCACTAAATGATCAAACGATTTGGCCCACTGATCTCATCCCCCGACCCCAAACTCCCAATACGGACACGGCACTGAATATATTATATATAATTACATAATTGTACATATTATATAACAGCTGGAGCGAAGGAAAGTGGTGTTTGTGGTCTACTGGTTAGCCTGTTGGCCTTGCAAACGAAAGGTCGGGGGTTCCAAACCCTTCAGGGGCCCGACGTTGTGTTCTTGAAAAAAGCACTTCACACGCATTTTCCTCACAAAGACGCAACCACAACCAACCACAATACAAGCCAGTCTGTCCAAGAGGGGCAGAGATAGGGTACCCACTTTTCCCATCGTGTTCCTCAGATTGCATGCCATGGACAAAACACACCAGAGCACCCACCGACCACCCACAACGTGTCCATCAAAGCACCCGCCAACCACCCGCACCGGGGCTGTCAGAGCACCCACCAACCACCCACACCGTGTACGTGCCACGGACAA
>NW_004797960.1:116709-121233 GCF_000002075.1 Aplysia californica
TGTGTGTGTGTGTGTGTGTGAGTGTGTTTGTGTGTGCATTTCTGTGTGTTTGTGTTTGTGTTTGTGTTTTGTGTATAAACTGTACAACTTTAACAAAACTTTGTGTCAAAGGCAAGAAAAACTGAATACGGAGAAACAATATTCCAAAGAGCAAACCCGGACCATGGTACCAATACAAAACCAGCAACAAATGCCGATTACTAGTAACTCACAAACTGTTACATGTACCAGTGAAACACATAGATTATCTGTCCCCAGGGTTTTATGCACCCTGCATAAATTATCAAAATTTGATCATTTTGTGCAAAATTTCTGATTATTTTCTTTTATCATTCTTTGTTAAAATTAACAGAATCGCATAATTTCACATTTTGGGGCTCAGTTTGCATAATTTCAGAATTTCTTTTTTGCATAAATCTGCAGGGACAGAATTATTACTAATGACACATAAACTATTACCAATGACACACAAATTCTTACCAGTAACATATAAACTATTATCAATGACAGATAAACTATTACCAATGACACATAAACTATTACCAATGACACATAAACTACATGTATTACCAATGACACACACAACATTGACTCTTGACACAACCCGTCTGGATGAAGAAGAAACAATGGGAGTGAGAACGAGGAGGAGGAGGAGGGAGGTGGGGGAGTTGTAAGTGGTGGAAGAGGATGAGGAGGAGAAGGGGGAGGAAGGAGTGGAGGAGGAAGAGGAAGAGGAGAGGGAAGAGAGAAGGTCGAGGTTACAACAATAACAAAAGAAAAAAGAAAGAAGGAAAGAAGGAAAGGTTTTAGGTTTTAGTAAGAGTTTTACGGCACTTGCAACACAATAATGTCATATATAAGTGCCGAAGATTAGAGGTGTTACAAGAGAGTAACAAACACCAAAAAGGAGGGGAGATAAAGACGATAGACGTTTGATGGGAAAGAAGAAGCAAACCACACCAGAGCACCTCCCAACCACCCACAAAGAAGGAAATAGATTAAACTCCATACCCAGTCCTTTCATGGCTTTCCGCAGTCCCTCGGCCGCTTTCTCCGGGTCAAACGGTTGTGCTGGCTGCACAGAGCCCTGAAACACACACAGATACAGGGTCACAATGACACACACACAGACAGTCGGTCAAGTTGATGGTTCACAAGTATGTCACATGGACAGTTGGTCCAGTCTATCATTCACAAGTGTGTCACATGGATGGTTGGTCAAGGTGATGGTTCATAAGTATGTTCACACCTGTGTTGCAATAACACACTCACGTCACGGACAGTTGGTCAAGTTGATGGTTCACAAAAAGTAAGTCGCAATAAAACACACACGGAAAGCTTGGTGAAGTTTTAGTTAAGTTTAGTTTTAATAAGGCTTTACAGCGCTCGCAACTGCATAAGGTCATATGAGCGCCAAGGGGTGGATGTCAACAGAGAAGTCTAAAGAGGGAATCAGGCTTACTTTGCTCACCTCTCAAGCCTCAAAAGCACAAAGTCTGCTTCGACTATCAAGGCACCCTGGAAATAGCAGTTCACAAGAGAGTGACAAACATACAAAAGAAGTAGAGGGAAAATGACGATAGTAAGGATGAGGAAAGAAAAAGCAGCAGTTCCCCCAATGTTGTTCCGGCACAGTATGAGCATGACATTGATAAATCAGCCCATTTACAATTCCACTATGCTTAAGAACATGTTAATATCCCCCCTTTGCGAAAGGCCTGAAGACACTTCAGTCAGTAGCACTGCCCTGGGGGGGGGTTGGTCAAGTTTATGGTTCACAAGTATGTGGCAATAATACACACATGGACAGTAGGTCAAGTTTATGATTCACAAAAAGTAAGTCGTAATAAACCAGTAAAAAGATAAAATTATTTTCCAAGACTTGAAATCAGGGGGACCCCGCCCCCTCCCTCCTTTCAACAAACTTTAACCACCAAAACTGAGCGTGATGATCACATGTTCACCAAAAAAGGAATTAGAATTGTAGAATGGGAACTGAAAACATTAGATATCTCTAGCATTTTTATTAACACCCGAATTTTCATTCATTTTTTGTGCCAGTGATCAACAGGTATTTTTCTCCATAAAATCCAGACAGAAATGTATCTTTAAATGGACAGTAAAGTGTAAAGGGACTGAGACTAGTAGAAAATTACCCAACTGATGGAAAAACATTACTTTCTTCAATTTCATTATTTAGACGAGCTCCTGATTTCACGGTGAAGACACACATTTTGTTAAAAAAAAAAAAACACACACTAGACTAGGAATCTCATATTAAATATGGCATCCTATCAGTTTTTGATGGTCTGTGAGACGTGTGATCGTTGGTGCCTGCTCTGGGCGGTACACCTGCCTGAGGGGGGGGGGAGGGGGAGGAATTCCATTATATAACATCTAGGTCAGTTATTGAGTCATAATGACGTTAACTTCCGCTTTGTGAAATGTCAACAAAATGGATGCATGGACCTCATATAATTTTTACATCCTTATTTCATAGCAGAAAAACGAAACACTCGACACACGGATTATAAGATCTAAGATCTGTTGCGCATTCTATTGACCCACAAAATGCATTGCGCAATCCACTGGGGGGGGGGGGGAGGGCAAATCGGTAGAACGCGTCTCGACATGATGAATGATGACAGTGGGCCAGACAAACTGACTTTGTGGGACACACCTGGCCGGCGGGGGTTTCAGGCGGGCTTGCCCCCCCTGGCAAAAACGAATAATAAAAAAAACACAAAAAAACACACGCAATCTTCACGTTTACACACAATTCCCATCTGGTGTTGCTTGGTATCAACCCTCCTCAAACACCCCCCACTGTTATGGCTTGTGCGCATTAATACACATCTAAACACGGGGGGGTCCACCAAAGTTCAATACGGCCAAAATAATTTTTTTTAATACAAAAAAGGCAGAAATGTGGCCAATGTGGTAGAGTTCACTTAACCTACATGGCCACTTTTGTCAGCAATCACTTCTGTTTCTTATGTAAACAAATGGGAAGGCAATTTCCAAAGAGCCCCACTAAACCTAACCACTTTCACGATCTCTATGCCTCTATATATGCGATTACAAATGTATTCTTGATGAAAATTTAGTAAAATCGTTAAACGCCCTCAATATTCAATCTTTGCCCCATTTATAGATCTAGATCTATAACAAAATCAAAATATATGTGTCACGACGAGGTGAAATCAGACGCTCGTTAATTTTGGATGGAGTTGGTATTATCTTTAAAAAGCCTGTCCTCTTGCCTTACTGATGTTAAAAATAAATTTTGGCGATTGAAGGAGCGTGGGGGTGGCCTGGTTTCAGAGGTAAAATTAGCGAGAAAATGGCCACCAAAGTTAAGTATTTCCTTAGCTTGAGAGTCCATGGAAACTAAAAATTTACATCTTATGCCTTTAATCAACGTTTTTCAGTAAAATCCAGACAGAAATGTGAGGCAGCGTGGTAGAATCAGGCTCTCGTCAAAATAATCAAAGTGAAGAAACTTGCATTTTTCTGCAGGTTTGTGAATTTTTATCAAATTTTTGTTTTTTGGCTCAAGACACCTTTCAGGCCCATCAAAGAACTCATTTCTTTGTGGATTTTTGTGAAAAGCGTTGATTAAAGGCACAAAAATATAAATTTTCAGTTACCACGGACTCTTAAGCTAAGGAAATATAATTATCTTTGGCAGCCATTTTCTCACTAATTTTACCTCTGAAAACAGGTGACCCCCACTTCCTTCTTTCGCAATAACTCTACATGCCCAAAAATTGACGAGAGCCTGATTCCACCACACTGCCTCACAAATGTGTTCATTAAAGGGCTTGAAAGGTGTTGAGCCAAAAAACAAAAAATTCTATTAAAATTCCCAAACCTGCTGAAAAAAATGCAAGTTTCTTGATTTTCATTATTTTGACAAGTGCCTGATATCACAATGCTGCCTCACATCATGTAAATTAGACTAACATTTTTAAACAATTCATTGAATAACTAGGCCTAGATCTAGATCTAGATCTAGAAATCTACATCTAATCTAGATCTAGATTAGATTCTAGTCTATTCTAGATCTAGATCTAATCTAGATCTAATAATCTAGATCTAATAATCTAAATCTATAATCTAGATCTAGATCTAGATCTAGATCTAGTGATTGTTAAGATTCCCACGCTTTTTAATTCAGATGTGCGTTTTTCATAGCCTCAAGCATGTTTCGCTTTGGTCCCTCACCCTAACCCTGACCCTAACCCTAGATCTAACCCTAACCCTGAAAAATGCACATCGGAATTAAACGCGGGAACCTTAACTAAATTCTAGATGACTAGATCTAGATCTAGATCTAATATCAAGGTCTAGAATCTATATATATATGGAATCTAGATTCTAGATTCCAATCTATCTAGATCTAGAATAGATCTTTAGAAACAAAAACATTATTTTGGAAATCGAAGTGATTATTCGGACTCGAGTCCGAATATGAAAAAATGTTATTCTGACTCTGATTCTTGTCCAGCATGACATCACTTC
>NW_004797960.1:122081-123661 GCF_000002075.1 Aplysia californica
CGAATAAGAATTTTTTTTATTCGGACTCGAGTCCGAATATGAAAAAATGTTATTCGGACTCGAGTCCGAATAACGACGGCCTTTGGAAAAAGACATCTTGACCTTGACGGATCAACAAGATCTCTCTAGATAATCTAGGGCCTTCATCAAACTCAAACAGACAAGCTGTGAAAAGTTGACACGTTACAACTCACCAAAGGCGTTGGCATAGGCAGAGAGGCACCAGGGTATTGCATAGCCATTTTGCTCCTGCTGTGAAATGCTCAAAGATGTCAGGGGGGAAAGACTCGGAAGCAGTCAGTGGAGAAACTAGAGGTTTGTTTTCAGCGCTCTCTGCTTTTATTGTGATATCGATTCGTCAGTCAGCAAACAGAGCGGCTGTCGTAACACAAGGCAGTCCACAGCCACAAAATCAAGCGTATCAATATCACAGCCAGCCAGCCTCCTCTCTACGCTTGTCACTTCCTCGTGTTTGTGTGAGAGCGTGTGGTGATGTAGTGATAGTTGTTGTAGTGGGAGGGGCCGGCATAACCAAAACAAACAACATTCCTGTTGGGAGCAGCTTCCTACTTTTTAACATCCTTACTGCTGGCAGAAATTTATGGTCTGGTTGATTTTAATTAGTAACTTCAAATAAGCAAAATAATTCTTATGGCTATAATGCTTGGGGCAAAAACGAAAGTAAAAGTTCACAGTTCACAATATTTACATAATATTATGTTATCTTCAAAGGCCTAGTTGTAGAGTAGGTCGAATATTTTAGTCAATCATACGCATAATAATATAATAGATATATACGTAAAAAAAAAAAAAAAAGATTAGAATCTAGATATCTAGATCTAGATCTAGTATTGTGGCATCCACGAATGTCTTCGCTGAAAACAAAAGAGCTTGGCTGATTATTTGCTCATTCATTATTGGAAAAGTTATGAAGGTTGGACATAAAGTGACATTAGGAACAACTTTCTTGGTCGTGTCGTCTCCGTGAATGAGGTTTTGTAGTTTTGTTTTACTAGCGGGAACGGGAGCCGAAGTTTTTTCTGGTTTCAATTTTGTTTCTTTTGTTCGTTCGTTTATTTGTTAATATGTTTGTTCGGCTGGTTGGTTAGGTCTAATTAATTGTTTGGATTTTTCTTTTTACTCTAGTTGTGAGATGGCAGGTTTTCACCCTACTTTTCCTGGCATATGTTTGGCAGAACCATTGTCTTTGTGTGTCTCGACAGAACCATTGTCTGTGTGTGTGTCGACAGAACCATTGTCTGTGTGTGTGTCGACAACCATTGTCTGTGCATGTGTGTCTCGACAGAACCATTGTCTGTGCATGTGTGTCTCGACAGAACCATTGTCTGTGCATGTGTGTCTCGACAGAACCATTGTCTGTGCATGTGTGTCTCGACAGAACCATTGTCTGTGTGTGTCTCGAGAGCACCAGTACTGAGCAGGCCGACGAACGTGAGAGTCTAAATACATGTGCATGTATTCTCAAGTCAATTGGTAGGAAAACCTTTTGTTTTCCAGACATTTCAATAAGTGGGTTACCTCGTGCCGTGTGTATGCTCGCGCTGGTAAATACACACACA
>NW_004797960.1:125058-126541 GCF_000002075.1 Aplysia californica
ATCCAAGTTTGCAAGTCCTTAACTGGTGTTGAAGTCTGTAGCTATTCTCGCCCCCCTCCCCAGTATATGTAACATGGAATCAAGAGACATAATACACTGTATAATATACTTATAATATAATTATAATACATATACCATAGATAAAATACATGTAATATAATTGCTGGTAGCACAACCATGAAACAGACACAACTTCAACTTGGTACGGGCACGAGTGTGGATGGGCGAAAAACCATAGTAAACGTACACATCGTCTGATGGTACATGTAGAATAGGTACACACCGTCTGATGGTAGACATAGGTACACACCGTCTGATGGTAGACATAGGTACACACCGTCTGATGGTAGACATGTATACACCGTCTGATGGTAGACATAGGTACACACCGACTGATTGTAGACATAGGTACACATCGTCTGATGGCAGACATGTATACACCATCTGATGGTAGACATAGGTACACACCGTCTGATTGTAGACATAGGTACACATCGTCTAATGGTAGACCAATAGCTTGTTCACTTTCGTCTGACCGCGGAATAAGGTAAGTGAAATCGCTCCGTTTAATCTTCTCAGATCTTTTTATAGATCGAGCGTAAATCTGTGCGTCCAAAGAACGGTTTGTAATACACATGTATAGTGATTAAATGTTTTCTTACCTCGATCAAGATTTTATAAACAATATTGTTTGGTCGCTGGCCTGCAGAAGTGTCATGCAAACGTTTCGTGGGCATGTAGTCTAGGTGTATAGATTCTATCAATGAAAAGGCTAGAATATTTGCAACGCTGACAGACGGCATAGAGTGTAGGTATAGATTCTATCAATAAATAAGCTAGAATATTTATTATAACGCTGACAGACGAGAGAGAACAAGCTCTCGGTACACACCATGTACTCGCAGGGGAGGAATTCCGTAACGAGCGACCACTATGAAACAACAGAAAGGGGGATTTGGTTAAGGCTAGGGGTATGGGTAGAGGTAGGGTTAGGATAAGGGGTAGAGGTAGGGAGAGGGTAGGATTAGTGGTAGGTCTAGGTCCCTTCTTTCTTGCGTTTGTTAAGGTGGTCACTCGGTACGGAAGTTCTTCCCCTGGTAGACTCGGGGCACAGCTGAACTGTCTCCACACAAGACACGCTGGTCACCTCATGTATCCACAGTTTGTCCCAGCTTACGACATAGTGACGTCACAAGACACGCTGGTCACCACAAGTAGCTTACGACATAGTGACGTCACCACAAGTAGCCACAGTTTGTCCCAGTTTACGACATAGTGACGTCACCACAAGTAGCCACAGTTTGTCTCAGTTTACGACATAGTGACGTCACCACAAGTAGCCACAGTTTGTCCCAACTTACGACATAGTGACATCACCACAAGTAGCCACAGTTTGTCCCAGCTTACGACAAAATGACGTCACCACAAGAAATCTTCGTTGTTTTGTTGTGGTCATAGACATGACCTGAGAAGTACGGGGGTC
>NW_004797960.1:129570-130702 GCF_000002075.1 Aplysia californica
TCCCTCTCTCTCTCTGTCTCTCTGTCTCTCTCTCTCTCTCTCTCTCTCTCTCTCTCTCTCTCTCTCTCTCGGGCAAGGAAAACAGAAAAAAAACGAAAAAGAGGGAATTGAGTCATTATTATTGACCCAATACACAACTTGAATTCTAAGTTGAGTTGTTTTTTTTGTATCGCATTGCACAATTAGAATTAGATATAGATATGTGAGGCAGCGTGGTGGAATCAGGCTCTCGTCAAAATAATCAAAATGAAGAAACTTTCATTTTTCCGCAGGTTTGTGAATTTTTATTAAATTTTTGTTTTTTGGCTCAACACCTTTCATGCCCATTAAAGAACTCATTTCTGCGTGGATTTTTCTGAAATACGTTGATTAAAGACACAGAAATTGAGAAAATGTAAATTTTTAGTTACAACGCATACTTAAGCTAATGAAATAACTAACCTATGGCTGCCATTTTCTCACAAATTTTACCTTTAAAAACAAGTGACCCCCTCCTCCTTTTGTAAATATCTCGATTTGTAGTCAAGATAAACGGATACTTTTTTCATCCAAATAAAGACAAGTGAACAAGCTTTAAGATGATACCAATACCTCTACATGCCCAAAAAATGACGAGAGCCTGATTCCACCACGCTGCCTCACATATATCCCTACCAAAGATAGATAACAAGATTGTTCACCCAGCCCGAAAAGTGTTCGCAGAAGTCAGCGCATTGGTTCAGATGGCGCTGGGGTCTTTATTTTGAAGCTCTTTCCTTTCTCCAGAAGAAGAATAGGTTAAGCAGTCTATTAATTTCACTTTTATTGTTTTTCACACAAGTCCAGGTAGGGTCTGTTTGCATAGTCCGCACTTTTTCGAAGAGGGCGCCACCAAATTCTGAGAACACTTTTTTATTTGGCTCAAAAAGAGGAGCCAACTATCTTGTGATCCATGATCTTTGTCCCTACGCGAAAGAGGATGAAAAAAGGAAAAATGAGGAAATGCTAGATCTAGATCTACATAATTTCCAAGGGCGGCTGGTGGTTTGTAGAACTAACCGGCTGTAATTCCCATCGATACCCCCTGCCTTAGAACCCCAGACAGACAGACAGACAGACAGACAGACAGACAGACAGACAGACAGACAGACAG
>NW_004797960.1:130802-131774 GCF_000002075.1 Aplysia californica
GGAGGGGGGGGGTGATATACAAAAAGTGTTTAGTTGAAGAAAATCCATGGAGTTACAGACTTCAAAATGTAAATCTGAGCTTCAAGACATTGACTGAAGCAACTGAAATATGGATAGAAGCTGACTTGATCGGCACGAAACAAGAAATAGATTTACGGTATACTAGAAAACAAACTGAAAGTGAGAAGCAACCACCTCTTAGCCCTGCCCTTGTACATCACCCAAAGACCTAATTTTCACACATACGCAGGCAAAGTCATGACGTGCACTCGCTGTGTAAAAATAGGAAACCTGTGTGCTGACAATTGATACCTTACCAATGACGCAGTCCGGTATAGATGAAGTCTAGAACCAGATACATGTACTGCACACTGTAGCCTGCTAACACACAGCCACATACACATTGAACAAATTTAGCCCACGACAATTGGAGTCTAGTCTAGCACGGGTGAAGGCGGAGAAGAGGAAAGGGGGGAAAGGGAAATGGGGCGGGGGAGGAGGAGTGTGTATTGTTTTAGGCCCAGAACCTGACAGCCGAACTGGTCGCTTTCCTCTCCTCGTTAAAATTTCCTCTATAACATTACTGGGCGGAATGAAGGATCGCCGGTCCAGGGTCCTGGCCAAGTAAGGGAACTCCGGGAAATAGATGACGAAGAGATCACAAAACAGAACCATGGATTGCTTAAAACTCAATAGAAATATTTATGCTAACAATAGAAGTACAAGTAAGAGACAGGTTGAATGATGAATGTAACTGATGAACTTATGTAAAATATGTATTAGTACTGCAGACGTGTCCTTCTTTTGTAAGTAGGCTAATAGAGAGGCCAATTGGCAATTAGGAGCCGTCTCTTTGGCTCTCTGGGCAAAAACTGAATTCGCCCGGCCGGAGGCTGACGTCACCGCCGCGCGGGCGCTGTTGGTAAAGGGGTTGTTCAAATATAATCTTACACCTTTTTTGGGACTTTTTGC
>NW_004797960.1:131992-133323 GCF_000002075.1 Aplysia californica
CCCCCTTCCCCGTAATATTACACTGTTCGCTTATATTCATAAAAATAATATGACCTATTTAATATACATGTATTTTATATCGCGCAAATCCGTGAAACAATCATCGCTCTATCTGCATTGCATAATATTTATGAAAAACATGCATACACACATACATGCACATAATAATATATGCACCAAAAATAATAGGTGTCATGACATGGTGGGATCAGGTGCTCGTCAGTTTTGAGGCATACGGAGTTATTGATATCATCTTAAGGCCTGTCCAGTTGCCTTCCTTTTGGTGAAAACGATATTCATCTATGCTGAATAGAAGTCGAAATATTTGCGATTGAAGGAGGTGTGGGTCACCTGATTTCAGAGGTAAATTTATGAGAAAACGGCCGCCAAAGTTTGATAACTTCAATAGATTGAGAGCCTTTAAAACTGAAAAATCACATATTTTGTGCATTTAAGTAACGTTTTTCCAGGAAAATTCGCATGGAAATGTGTTATTATATGGACGTAAAAGGTGTTTAGCGGAAAAACAAAAATTCAATAAAAGTTCCCAATAACCTGCGGAAAAATGCCAGTTTTTTCACTTTCATTATTTTGACGAGCGCCTGATTTCACCATGCTGCCTCACTTAGAGTAAATCATTCTAGCCAAATATTGCATACACTCTTACTAGGGAAGAAAATGAGACTCATGTAAAAAACAAAAGCGCCTTAATTACAAATAAAACAAGTTACAGTGGAATTCTGATAAAGTAAACACCCCGGGCATAAAAAAAATGTTGACTTTGAGCAAGGTTGACTTTATCCATTATTGGCCACTGAAAATTGAAGATGACAGCTACGGAATTACAAAGTACCTGGTAATAAACCAGATGTAATCTCAATTTCAGGGAGTATAATTTGGAAGCTGTCACCAAAACAAGAGATAATTAAAAAAAACACCAAAGTAATTGGAGGTGTGTGCACCACTAGCTCAGGCGAAATATATCTTCTTAAATGAATTCGTCTTGGGATTTAGCCCCACATTGTTGACTCTACGTAAGCGTAACACTCAACCGGTTGCTGTATCAGAAACACAAATCAGATCTACTTAAAATCACTTAAACAAAGAAGGTAAAATATGGGACCACAGTGAGGTGTTGACTCTTAGCAAGAGTTGACTTTAAGCAAGTTGACTATCAGGATTCCACTGTATTTGTTATTACTGATCATTATGCTGGAAACAAAAAGTGAAAATAGTAAAAGTTATCATCAACAAAGGCAGTGTTCATCAGTATGTCAAAAATATTTTTTCACCTCACAAAATTGTAATATTACATTAGTTCAAGCCCCCCC
>NW_004797960.1:133423-134480 GCF_000002075.1 Aplysia californica
CCCTCCCAGGCGTAAGATTATATTATTTGAATGGCCCCAAAGGCCTCGCGTCTCACGAAGAGAAGTTTCACATTGTGACTGGGGCGATTTACATACGAGCCGGCGTGATAAACAAAGATGACGGAACGAGTCTCTGTAGTGCGACAACACACTAAAGAACCACTATTGTCTCTTGGGAGCGCCTTCAAATCAGCCGAGTGCTTTTTGACCGTTGATTAAATATTAATGTGTATTTACTCGAAACAAAATAACAATTATCGTAGGCAATCAATCTCTTGTCCATTGTACAGCCGACAAAAACTGACCGGCGCTGCCGGTCTTGTCCAGTAAAAGAAGCGCACCTGATAATTTCCATCCTTCCTTTGAAACGCCCTGTGCCAATAATATTTTGTCATATTCACACACCTTGTGCGAATATAATTTCATAGTATTCACCCACCCTATGCGAATAACATTTCATAGTATTCACACAATATCCACACACCCTGTGCGAATACAATTCCATAGTGTTCACGCACCCTGTGCGAATAACTACAGCCCTTGTTTTAACATGGCACTCGCTCTTCATCGTCTTGCTTACATAATATTTCGTTCAGTTTACCCTTGCACAAAACCAGCAACACAAAGAAGGCTAACCAAAAAAACCAAAAAAAACCCCAAAAACCAAAAACAAACCATCACCCCCCCTCTCCAATTCCTACCCCCCCCCCTTTTTTTCTATAGAAAACACAAACACTGTTGAATTCTCCTTACGACTGAGATAAGCCTCGGTATAGACCTCAGAAGAGAATGATTAGTTTTCTTCATTTTGATCAGTCCTGCCTAAGACGGCCACCTCTCTTATACGGCCACTTTTCTCCTTGACAATGGGAGGCCGTTTTACACAGGTTCTACTGTACAAAAGTATTGACATTCTATTATTTCAACACAAGTTTTAAGATTCTTTGCTCACTTGGTCCAGGTCAAACTCTGTGTTTGTGTGTGTGTATGTGTATGTATGTATGTATGTGTGTGTGTGTGTGTGTGTGTGTGTGTGTGTGTGTGTGTGTGTGTGTGT
>NW_004797960.1:138367-140233 GCF_000002075.1 Aplysia californica
TCCCTCCCTCCCTCCTCCCTCCCTCACTCCTCCCTCCCTCCCTCCCCCCTCCCTACCTCCAGGGCAAACTTCCACTCGTCCCAGCCACCGTTGAGAATAGCGTAGCAGTAGACGGTGCTCTTGAGGTTAGGGTCGATTCTGGGGAGGAGAGGAGGGATACAGTAAGAGGAGGGAGACAGTAAGAGGAGGGAGGGAGAGGAGATGAGGGAGGGGGAGGAGAGGAGATACTGAGAAGAGAGAGGGGGAGGAGAAAAGGGAGCAGTAGACGGTGCTCTTGAGGGTCGATTCTGGGGAGGAGAGGAGGGATACAGTAAGAGGAGGGAGACAGTAAGAGGAGGGAGGGAGAGGAGATGAGGGAGGGGGAGGAGAGGAGATACTGAGAAGAGAGAGGGGGAGGAGAAAAGGGAGCAGTAGACGGTGCTCTTGAGGGTCGATTCTGGGGAGGAGAGGAGGGATACAGTAAGAGGAGGGAGGGGGATGAGAGGAAGGAGGAGAGGAGAGATATAGTGAGAGGAGGGAGGGGGAGGAGAGGAAAGAGGAGAGGAGAGATATAGTGAGAGGAGGGAGGAGGAGGAGAGAAGGGGGCAGTAGACGGTGCTCTTGATGTTAGGGTCGATTCTGGGGAGGAGAGGAGGGATACAGGTAGAGGTGGGAAGAGAGTAGTTTTTAGTTTTAGTATTGCAACACAATAAGGTCATATAAGTGCCGAAGATTAGAAGTGTTACAAGAGAGGAACAAACACAAAAAGGAAGGAGGAGAGACACGGATGATAATATATTATGTTTGATAGTAAAGAAGAAGCAAACAACACCAGAGCACCCGCTTACCACCCACATGAGAGGAGAGATACAGTGAGAGGTGGGAGGACAGGAGGGAGAAACACAAGATACATCATTGTGTGGAAGAAGTTTTACACCTTTTCCCGATCAAATATCAAAATAGAAAGCTCAAAAGTAAGTAACAATGAAAGCTCAAATGTCAAAATAGTCAAATTGAGAGTTCAAATTCAACCTCATGGCAAACGTAAGCAAATGTCAGCTCAAATGTAATCACATGAGAGCTCAAATGTAAACATTAGGGAAATCAAATTCGTCATTGTCAGTTCAAATGCAGCATAGGAAAATTTAAATTGAACTGCGAAAAACTACGAAGCTATAATGTAACCATCCTCTCCGAGTCAGGGGAAGCTACCCTGTCTCTTAGCAACGTTCATTGTTTACATGTAATCAGAGACACTATAACTATAATTATATACTCTCTGATGTACTCTTCACGTCTCTTACAGTCAATACTCGCCGTCTGCTCTCAAGACCTAGATCTACACTTTCCCCTGATAGTGCTCATCGAAGTACTGCAGTAGAGGGAACCGCACGCCGAGAGATCCAAACTGAAGATGTTGTTGAACAAACAAACAAACAAAAAAAAAAAACGGGGTGGGGAACAGATTGGGGAAAGTAACTGGCCACTGACCGGTTATTCCGTGGAGTGTTCATCCACTGAGCAAACTGTCTTTGTTCGTTTTAGTAAAGTTTTAAGGCGCTTGCAATTGTATTTAGTCATATGAGTGCCAAGGGGTGGATGTCAACAGAGAAGTCCATACAGAGAATCAGACTTGCTCTTCTCACCTCTCTAGCTTCAACAGCACACAGTCTGCTTCGACTATCAAGGCACCCCGGAAATAGCGGGTCACAAGAGAGTGACAAACATACAAAAGAAATAGATCTAGAGGAACATGACGTTAGTAAAGATAAAGAAAGAAAGAGCAGCAGTTCCTCCTATGATGTTCCGGCACAATATGAGCATGACATTGAATAATCAGCCCATTTACAATTCTAGTGCACAAGAACATGTTAATATCCCCCCCCC
>NW_004797960.1:141812-143923 GCF_000002075.1 Aplysia californica
ACAGACAGACAGACAGACAGACAGACAGACAGACAGACAGACAGACAGACAGACACAGATACAACTCACGTCTGTGTATGTGAAGCCCCTGTGTTGTCCAGTCCAAAGAAGGTGTACGGTTCTGTCAGTTTGGCTCGCATGAAGCTCTGAAACATCATCATCATCATCATCATCATCATCATCATCATCATCATCATCATCATCATCATCATCATCATCATCATCATCATCAGCATCAACAACATCATCATCATCAACAACAACAACAACAACATGTCACAGAATTATAACTATAACTACAACCAAAACAAAGGGGGGATCTCGTGGCCTAGAAGTAAAGGTGTTCATCCCCCATTCAAAGGTCCCGGGTTCGAATCTGGATGGCGACGGACAATTTTCTTCTCTAAAATGTTCCCCTTTCACTTTTTCGGCTCTCTAGCTATGTTCTGTGGTCTGCTTTCATCTCCACTTTCTGCCACCCCTCCCCCCAATTTCCCCCTCCTCTAGGCTCCTGACTCTTTTTGCAGCCTTTCTACTGCTACTCCTTGGCTCCTTCTTACACTGCTGTCTTTCTACTGCTACTCCTTGGCTCCTTCTTACTGCTGTTTTTCTACTTCTACTCATTGGCTCCTTCTTACTGCTGTCTTTCTACTTCTACTCCTTGGCTCCTTCTTACAACTGCTGTCTTTCTACTGCTACTCCTTGGCTCCTTCTTACTGCTGTTTTTCTACTTCTACTCATTGGCTCCTTCTTACTGCTGTCTTTCTACTTCTACTCCTTGGCTCCTTCTTACACTGCTGTCTTTCTACTTCTGCTCCTTGGCTCCTTCTTACACTGCTGTCAAGACTGGGTAAACAGTGACCGGTCACCTCACTTACGATTGGTGTAGGAGTTGTGGGCGGGGCTTATGGGTTCTGAAAGATCACACGTTTTCCTCACCAGCAGCTGAGAATGTATTGTTACCGGTGGTCGACTTGGGTAAACAACAGTGGGTGGGACCTACCCAACATGGTGGGACATTAGAGGGCGGGACCTACTCAACAGGATGGGACATAGGAGGGACTGACAATAACGACAGGTGAATGGATTATGACGGCTCGTCCACAGCGTCAGGGGCCAATACAGAATTTGTGCGTGACAAAACGTTGGGCGACGAGAGATTATTACTGTGTGGCTTTTCTTAGACAAAGGGCCGTAATTGCAGGTTCCACTCTGTATTATTTATTATATATTTGGAAACTTGGAAACACCTGTGTAATTTTTCCCATAAAACTACGACAGCTAAAGAGTTAAAAGTTGGCAAGTACATGTACTTGTAAAAAGACAGATAGGTCCCCATGAGAGAGCCCGATTTTTGATTCCTTCATTTCCTGAATTTAGAAATATATATTTGACGAAAAGTTTCCGTCCTTCTTTGGCCTCTGTGATGATTCCACTAAGAAACCAAACAAATCTGCGTAGCTGTCCTGCACAGCGGAAATGCCAGAAGTGATATTTCGCGAGGCGCATTTTGTTTTGAGAGTATAGATTTAGACCTTCTAATTTTTTGCGTTTCTCAAGATTTATTGCTCCATTCCAGTAGAGTGTAAATATAGCAGGCCAATGACTTTCAGTTGTTGTTAATGCACCGATCTTTCCTTTCACCGAAAGGGAGCCCAGCTAGTATAATTATTATACAGTATAACACGGATAGCTCGAATTCGTTGGGACCGGCGTCGGTAGTTCGAGGGATTTGTAGGTCCAGGGATATCTTACAAAGATAGAGAAGACGAAACGGGACCGCAGGCACAGTTCGACAGATGTGTGATTTCGAGTCTTCTGTGTTCGACCTATCCGTGTTATACTGTATATCAGAGCAACATATCACGCGTGTATGTATGTATGTATGTATGTATGTGTGTGTGTGTGTGTGTGTGTGTGTGTGTATTGTGTGTGTGTGTGTGTGTGTGTGTGTGTGTGTGTGTGTGTGTGACGTACGGTAAAGGCTCCCCGTAGAGAAGACAGTCCCAACATCGTGTTGACATAAGAGATCTCGGTGACCGCGGCGTCCCAGGGAACAGACTCGCGCTCACTGGACAGATAGTCCAGGGTGGACAGTGCCACGGACAGGT
>NW_004797960.1:144445-145615 GCF_000002075.1 Aplysia californica
TAAACACGTACATAACACATACACACATATCATACACACACATTTATAATCCATCCATCCACCCATCCACCCATCCATCCATCCATCCATCCATCCACTTACCAACCAACCAACCAACCAACCAATATACATACTAATGAATGAATGAATGAATGAATGAATGAATGAATGAATCAATCAATCAATCAATCAATCAATCAATCAATCAATCAATCAATCAATCAGTCACACTCTCACTTGGCAAGGTTCCAGGCGTCGTTGATGATCTGTGCTCTGTTGATCTCTGCGATTACCTGGAACAGAACAAGACACACGCTAAACGTTTGTGTGGTTTTGCGGGTGCTCTGCTGGGATTTGCTTCTTCTTTCCTATCAAACATCTATCGTCCTGATCTCTCCTCCTTCTTTCCTATCAAACATCTATCGTCCTTATATTCTCTCCTTCTTCTTTCCTATCAAACACAAACCGTCCTTATCTCTCCTCCTTCTTTCATAAAAATCCTCTATCGTCCTTATCTCTCCTCATTCTTTCCTATCAAACAACTATCGTCCTTATCTCTCCTCCTTCTTTCCTAACAAACATCTATCATACTTATCTCTCCTCTTTCTTTCCAATCAAACATCTATCGTCCTTATCTCTCCTCTTTCTTTCCTATCAAACATCTATTGTCCTTTTCGCTTTGCCTTGTTTCCTATCAAACACCCTTATCTCGTCTTTATCTCTCCTCCTTCTTTTTTTTATAATATGTTATTCCCTTGTAATTGTAACACCTCTAATCTTCGGCGCTTATATATGTCCTTACTGTGCTGCAACTGCCGTAAAACTCTTACGGTGAAACAACAACTTACACTGTAGTCAGGCCCATGAAACAACAACTTACAGTATGATATGGGGAAACCACAACTTACAGCATGGTCAGGGGAAACCACAACTTACAGTATGGTCAGGAGAAATCACAACTTACAGTATGGTCAGAAGAAACCACAACTTACAGTATGGTCAGGGGAAACCACAACTTACAGTATGGTTCGCCTGTAGCTGGTCCGTGAGGGCCTTCCAGTTGCCCAGTTGGTAGTTGACCCGGTAGTAACCGTTCTGTTGTACGTTGGCCAGGATCCAGCCCATTGGGTCAGAGGTCGAGGGCAGGTTGTTGGCGCCGAGGTGGAAGGT
>NW_004797960.1:147029-148412 GCF_000002075.1 Aplysia californica
CACACACACACACACTTACACACACACACACACACACACCTACACACACACACAGACAGACACACGGACAAACAAAGTGACTCACTTGTAGTCTCATTCTTGTACATCCAGTGCACGTGCGTGTCGTTCTGGTCAAAGTTTGGGTTCTGGTGGGAGGTGAAGGTGAGCGGGATGGTCCAGTGGTAGCTGGGGGTGAGAGGTGAGAGGTGAGAGGTGAGAAGTGAGAGGTTAGAGGTGAGAGGTCTGGGGTGCGAGGTGAAGGTTAGAGGTGAGAAGTCAGGGGTGGGAGGTGAAGGTGAGAGGTGGGAGGTGAAGGTGAGAGGTAAGGGGTGGGTGGTAAAGGTGAGCGGGATGGTCCAGTGGTAGCTGGGGGTGAGAAGTGAGAGGTGAGGGGTGAGAGGTGAGGGGGATGGTCCAGTAGTAGCTGATGTGAGAGGTGAGAGATGAGAAGTGAGAGGTGAGGGGTGGGAGGTGGGAGGTGAAGGTGAGCGGGATGGTCCAGTCAGTGGAAACTGGAGGTGAGAGGTGAGGGGTCAGGGGTCAGGGGTCAGGGGTCAGGAGCGGGAGGTGAGGGGTGAGAGGTGAGGGGTGGGAGGTGAAGGTGAACGGGATGGTCCAGTGGTAGCTGGGGGTGAGAGGTGAGAGATGAGGTGTGAGAGGGGAGAGATGAGGTGTGAGAGGGGAGAGATGAGGTGTGAGAGGGGAGAGATGAGGTGTGAGAGGGGAGAGATGAGGTGTGAGAGGTGAGAGATGAGGGGTTAGAGGTGGGAGGTGAAGGTGAGCGGGATGGTCCAGTGGTAGCTGGGGGTGAGAGGTGAGAGGTGAGAGATGAGGGGTGAGGGGTGAAAGGTGAGGAGTGGGAGGTGAAGGTGAGCGGGATGGCAAAGTGGTAGCTGGGGGTGAGAGGTGAGAGGTGAGAGGTTAGAGGTGTGGGGTGAGAGGTGAGGGGTGGGAGGTGAGAGGTGGGAGGTGGGAGGTGAAGGTGAAGGTGAAGGAGACGGTCCAGTGGTAGCTGGGCGTGAGAGGTGAGAGGTGAGGGGTGAGGGGTGAGGGGCGGGAGGTGAGGGGTGAGGGCGTGGTCCACTGGTAGCTGGGGGTGAGAGGTCAGAGGTGGGAGGTGAAGGTATGCGGGATGGTGAGAAGTCAGGGGTTCAGAGGAGAGAGGTGAGGGGTGGGAGGGGAGAGGTGAAGGTGAGCGGGAGGGTGAGAGGTCAGGGGTCAGAGGAGAGAGGTGAAGGGTGATGGGTGAGGGTTGAAAGTGAGAGGTGAGGGGGATGGTCCACTTGTAGCTGAGGGTGAGAGGTGAGAGGTGAGGGGTGAGATGTAAGAGGTGAGGGGTTGGAGGTGAAAATCAACGGGATGGTCCAGTGGTAGCTGGGGGGG
>NW_004797960.1:148512-158374 GCF_000002075.1 Aplysia californica
ACACACACACACACACACACACACACACACTAGCGAGCAAAAGAGACACGGAAATCTATTTTGCCAATTCTAAACAACCATCATTCGTAGAAGACCGAAATTTACACCATCAATAATAGTATGTCATATGCTGTTTTGAATTCATAAGTCGTCTGTTTTGCCTGTCACCGAACATTAGAGTCATTGCCCCTAATTAGAAGCTCGGAAAAGGCTACATGGGGTCTTCGAAACAAAATGAGTGAACACCGGGTGAAATGAAGTCGGCTATAAAAGCCATTGTTAAAAATCGGTTCGGTATTTTCACCTGCATAATTTACAACAAAATTGCCACATGTAAGTGCCTTACAGAGAGAAGAGCAATTGGCTGTTTAGAGGGTGGAAAAAGGCTAATTTTGATTGCCAATTATTGTTTGCTCACATCGCCTCTATCAACAGATTGATAACCCGTTTCCAGCTCACGAATTCAACGGCGGATTGACAGAGGTCAGGTCGACCAAGAGTGACCGATGCACGTGCAGACAGACACACTGTCCTGATGCATTATGCAAATCCACTTCAGTCAGCTGCAAGAACGTCAGATTTGATAAAGAGTACCTCTGGAAGAGCTGTTACTGTAGGTCGGCACGTGGTGAACCAAGGATTGCGCCAGGTAAGCCTTAGATGCCATCGAACTTACTGTGGTCGAGTCTTGACGGCACACAATCGCAAGGTACGCCTCAATAGGGCTCAGCACTAGGTCAAAGAGCGTCTGAGAGACTGGTCTTTGGTGCTCTTTTCGGACGAACGCCTGGTCTCCTAAGATACAACAAAAAAGCGCTTCAGAGTTTACCGTGAGAGAGGCGAACATTTTCGTGAAAACTGTCACACTGGGTTTTTTTTATGAAGCTGTGTAACTGTTATGATGTCACTGGGCTCAGACAGATTGGTGTGTGTGTGTGTGTGTGTGTACACCTGAATGAAGTTTTGGGCCGGTTGTTAACCACATCTTGCATAATTATTATTGTGTACACCAGCGCTGTGTGTGTGGAGATCAGACAAAAAGATCAACAACAAGTTTGTAATACTTTTGAAATTAGACCTATAGCCTGTTCATTTTCATTTGTCGACATGAAAAAAATTCTAGCGTATTTATTAATCTACCTATGTGCATGACAACTCTTTAGGTGCACGTCAGCACACATGATTTTTCCTTTTTATTGGAAAACTCAGTAAGTGCCAGCAAAAATGACTCGCCTGAAAACCAATGCCGTGGAAGCTGGCCAGTATGCTCAACAGAGAGAGACATACTAAAACTAAAACACAGGAGCAGTCTGAAAGAGGGATTTGCGAAAAAGGAAATTACTTTTTGATAATTTGTCAAGAGAAAGAGTTTCAAATTGTTCCATTAAAATGTTTTATCTGAGACCCCACTGATTTTTATCCCATTTTAATCATTGACATCCAATTAAAATGACAATTAGATCTACTCTCTTAGAAGTCCTATTCCTACTTCCCCATGGTGAGCTGCGGGTAACTGTAACACTGTAATTCAAATTAAGATCACATACACACGCGCACGCACACACGCATACACACACACACACACACACACACACACACTCACACACACACACAAACACACACACATACACACACGCGCGCGCACGCACGCAATGCCCAGAAATGTGAATGCTCATTTCCCAGTTTCGATACCCTACTTCAATAATTTCTTCAACTATTCGATTACAGATTGGGAGCGAGTTCAGGATCAAAAGTTAATCACAACGTTCCGTGTGTAGGGCTGTGACGTCATGGGGGCGAATTCCATTGCGTCCCAAAGTAGGACAAGTCTTTTTACTTTAATTTGCCGCTTATACCCTTTTGGGTGTCACGGGAAGAAAGAGACGTCTTTCTGTCACCAGCCAGAGAGCTTGGGTCAGGGGGATGCCATGAGTTGTTAGTGTTTCCCTGACTCCATCTATCCAGGTCTTTATCGGTCGCCCTGTAGACTTGTTGCCACTGATTTTTTTTTATAATGTAGGCACGTTGTGCTGGATGGTGTGTTGATAATCGTATGAGATGTCCGAATCATTTGATTCTTTGGTGTTTGATGTGATGCATGATATCATTTGTGCCCACCATTTCTCTGACTACTGAGTTTCTAATTGAGTCTCTCCTTGTCTTGTTTGCTGCTTTTCTAAGACATCGAATTTCACATGTTGTATTTTTTTGCTCCACAAATGTCTTGTTGGTGGTCCATGTTTGGCATTGATGGTGAGTGTTGGGATGAATGGTGTTGATCATTTTGAGTTTATGTTGTCATGGGGGGGGGGGAGGGTGTTAGGGTGTTTCAGTAGTGGAGCAAGCAGGCAATTAACATTATAGGCCTTTTGTATTCGTGTTTCAATTTACCTGTTCATCTCGACATTGGCCCTGGTCTTTTGAACCTAGTCACCTATCCTCTGAGAATATACTTCCGAGGTACCTAAATTCTTGGACCTGTCTGAGACTGTTGTTGTTGATGAATATCCTGAGTGGTCCTGGATTTCTGCTTACTTTCATTGCCTCTGTTTTGTTGATGTTGATCTTAGTTGTTATCAGGGGCAAAGGCTGACTTGTTTGACAGGGTAATCAAAGTGAAACGGGACCAGATATGGCCTGTAGATATCACACAAGAATCTTACTCGAGACGGCGACGCGCTTTTCCCTTTCGTCAACCCGCAGCCACCTCCCGAATCGTCAGCCACTCCCAACCTTTGACACGGGTCAAACTTCCATCTATTTATAGGTAGTTACCGGAACATGTATAGGTGAAGTGATGTGCCGTGATAGTCGCGATATATTATTTATTGAGATTGTTTTGGTCTCTCTTTACTCATCACCACGAGAATTTCTTGAAGTTTTCCCCTGGACTCTGCCTTTACTAAAATCTCGAATCTAGATGTCTAGATCTAGATCTAGAGTTGTAATCTAGTGGCAGGTTGCAGATTTCTGTTATCCAGTACATTCAAGAGATTAAATAAATTGGACTAGATCTAGACTCTAGACTCTAGTAATAGACTCTTCTACTTCTACTTTTAAACCTTCGAGATCACAATAAAGGCCAAGCCTAGGCTTGTAAGGATTCGTTTTGTTAAAAGTGTTGTTTAACACAAAGTCTAAGAAGTTAGCAAACCTAACTTTTTTTTCTAACGAAATGAAGCTTAAATTGACTTTTATATTGTCAATAAAAGATCAAGTTTAATCACCTAAATATCTAATCATTTAAGTAAGGAAGTGGCTATCCTCACTCGGGGTGAGAATAAAAACCCTAGGCCTACGATTGACCTCTCAACCCGGATGAGACTTGCCAGCGTTGGCTATTCTCACCCAGTGTGAAACAAGACCTGTCTTTCCTAATTTCGAACTACTTTCTATCGGGGTGGATAATCAAATTAACAAAAGCAAAGAAAAAAATTAAGTTATAGCACAAAACTAAGCTAATTTGATCGTCTACAAAGATGCTATGGCTCTTTCACTTTTCGAATCGAGCCGAACTACGCGGGTCGCCATTTTGTTTTGCCCGAAAGTTCTCGCAAGATCTACTCCTCCCCCTTCTCTCTCTCTCTCTCTGTCGGCAATTTATTAAATCTGCAACCTGTAAAACTAGATTACAACTAGATCTAGATTCGAGACTTTAGTAAAGGCAGAGTCCAGGGAAAAACATCAATTAAATTCGTGTGGTGCAGATGAGTAAAGAGAGACCAAAACAATCTCTCTATTCCGACTATCATTGCTAATCACTTCGTCTAATACATGTTCCGGTAATTTAACTACCTATAAATAGATGGACGTTTGACCCGTGTCAAAGGTTGGGGGTGGCTGACGATTCGGGAGGTGGCTGCGGGTTGACGAAAGGGAAAAGCGCGGCGGCGACTCTGACTGAGTTGTGAATGAAAACAAATCCGGAATTCACATTGTATGTTCAACCGCCAAAATAATAGGGAAAGTAACTTATTAAACATCAGTTCCAACTAAAATTAAATTTAACTTTAGATGTGAATACATAAACACAAAGCAAAGAAGCAGAGATGTCAGTACTAGATCTATATGTTATAGATCTACCAGTGAGTCTAACTCTTTGGTAGAACATGACAATTATCATTTTTTAAATTTCACATTTGGCTGTTTTTGTTAGCCTTTCGTGGCCAGGAGCTGGTGTCATAATTGAGGTCACGATCTGATTATAGGACGGTAAAAAGTCGAGGGAAAAAAACAAGCACATGTAGCAGTCAAGAGATTATTTGGAGTTAGTTCCCTTCATATCTGTGAGGTAGACTCGACCAGTGTTAGTTAGCTTACATAATCAGGGCTTGTGATTGATTATAACTGTGGCCCCAAAGGGGTGAACAGGGTATATGTGACAATGAAACAGCTTTGACTGCCATGCACATGTTCCCTTCAACTCTATTGAGACTCTTCCAGCCTCACTTTAAGCGTACTTAATCAAAGCTTGCGACTGCTTATGGAGTGGCCCGAGAGGGGTGAGGAGGCTATTTCTGTGGCCGTGAAACCGTTTTGAATGTTAGGCATACTCATTGTTGATTACAATACAAACGTCTTTTTACATTTAATTTAAGAGGTTTACGTTTGAGGGTGAATTTGACAGCGACAATGTTTCAAAATTAGGAAGGGAAGCAGTGATTATTTGATTATATAGACGCTTCGCCCCTGGTTGTTATATTATTCATTTAATCTGGTGGTGTGGTATTGGAAACTTTGTTCATCTTTGTGAGCCAGGCTTTGGTCGTCAGCGAAGAGTAATTCATTTTGGGCGTTTTGGTCCCACGTCCTTTTAAATGGCAATCAGACAGTCCTAGTATTGGTATTCTCCAGCTTTTCATTAAAGTATTAAGATCTGGTTCTTTCTCTTTCAGGCCACCGATGTTTAGAGTGCAAATCCTTTCTCGTAATCCTGTAACGTTTCCAAGTATTTTCCGTCTATTTCAGTCTCTTTATTTCTTCTATTAGTTTCTGTAGCAATACGTGATCTTCCCAAATCAGGGCCAATGTCGACATGAAGGTGTCAATGCCTCCTGCTACATAGCTAAAGCTCAAAGGTCTCTGTGTTGCCTCTACAGAGACGAAATTTAAATTTCCAGTTCCAGCAAGACAATTCTTGAGCGGTGAGCACTGCCCGTGCAACACAGGATTTCCCCGAAACGTGACGACAGCAGTCTGCAGACTCACTCTTGCCTCACCCTTCCCTTAGCCCGGATTTATACCCAATTGAACATTTTAGACGAAATGAAGCGGCACCCGACACATAACGGGTTTTCATCTCCCTGTTGGAGTTATTATGTGTCAGGGACGTACGTAATCGAATAAAACGGTTCGTCTCTTCTGGAGAGGTCCGAAGATTTTCGTGGACCCAGTTTGAGCATGATGTGAAGATTATTGTTATTTGATTCTCCCAATGTGTCTCTCACAGACCACAAGTGTAGTTTTTCACCTTGTTTCTGAAATAAGTTTGTGGAAGAGTGTTTATCATTGATCCCAACAGAAGGGACACGGATTCCTTCTATTTCTTCACCAGAAGATCCACTTGCCTGTTTCCTCGGATGCACACATGGCTAGGTAGGAATGCGAGCACGATAAATTTCCCGGTTTCAGTCAAAGCTTGTATTTTTTTTAAAACCTAACTATTTTTGGGTATGTGGGTGTGTAGTTTGTAAGTGAGGTGATACAAGGTAGAGAGTCTGAAAGGATAAGGAAATATGTGTTAGGGAAATTTTCTACGGAGTCCAATGCCATGTCAATTGCAGTGGCCTCTGCAGAGAAAATGGAGGCTTCGGGAGGCTCTGTTGTGTGCTGTTAGAAAACAGGGAGGCTGCACACACAGCTGAGTCAGATTTAGATCCATCTGTGAAGATTAACTCCGTACCGGCGTATTTTTCTACAGGTGTTTTGTATTCTGTTTTAAATGTTTTGGTGTTTGCTTTGTTGTGTGTGGTGAGCTGTAAGTCTACTTTTGTCTTGGTGAGGTGCCACGGAAGGGGAGGGGCGGGAAAAAGAAATTGTTCGATGTCTTGTTTAGAAATGTGTATGTTTTTGAGGTCTTACAGGCCGAAAAACTTAATGAGTTTTTCGTTATTTTTTAACTTGTTTATAGTGTCTGGGCGTGTTCCGAAAATACCCTCTAAATGTGGAATTCTGTTGGAGACCAAAGCATTAGCAAGATGCTAAGACTTTCATCAGAAAACGGTCAGGGTTTTTATGGACGACTACCGGCTGGCTAGACTGCTAAACATGTGGCAACTGTTACAGGAGTGCATGTCTCAACCATCCACAGTCCACTGAACCGGTTTCACGCCACCAATGCGACCAGTAATTTCCCCCTAGTCGGTAGACCACGGGCTACAACTGCAGCTCAGAATCGCCTCAATAAGCACCAATACTGGATGGATCCGCTCTTGATAGCCGCCGAGACCACCAGGAACATCATCGGATGAACGGGATTGGCCCTGAGTACCAGAACCGTACTGCGGAGGTTGCACTCCACAGGCCTCCGGTGCAGACAGCCATGTCGCAGGCCAATTTTGACCCCTCAGCAACGCCATGGCCGGCTTCTGTGGGCATAGGCTCAATGAACCAAAGAAACAGACAATGGAAAAGGATGTTGTTCACCGACAAGAGCAGATTCTGCGTTGATCCGCCAATTTATAATGACACCCATCCGTTTGTGGCGCACAGACCTGACGTGCTACGCTGATGCCAATGTCGTGGAGAGAGACCCTTGGGGAGGTGGGGAGGGTCAAGCGTTATGATTTGGTGAGTCATTACTCTTTAATCAAAGAATTGGACCAGTGTTCTTCCAGAACGTGGGCCATGGACAAGGAAATGGGAGTTACAGCTCTGTACTATATTGACCAGGTTTTTCAGGCTCAAGTAATGTCCCTTTTCCTGAGGCATCTAAATTTCTTTCCCAGCAAGACAACGCGAGAACTCATAATGCCCGTGCAACAAATGAGTTCCTGGGGCAGATCAACATCAATATTTTGATTCATCCGGCTTGTTCACCTGACTTAAATCCCATTAGAGCACGTTTGGGACGTTATCCAGAGGCAGCTTAACCAGCTGCGACCACCATCACGGACATTTCCTCAATTGTCTTCAGCCATCGACAAGGTATTAGTACAGATCCCGGGTCGATAAATAAACTCTCTCTAAAATTCTAGGGGTCCAATATGCAGAGATGTAATTGCAGCCAACGAAGGTCACACACGTTACTGACTTTCTTCCCCAAGGTCAAGGTCACAGAAATAACATAGTGAGGCTAAAACTAAATTAAAACAACCAACTATTGACAATCTACTGACTGTGTAAATTGAAAAAATCAACATTTCATTTGCACATGACAAACCCCTGTTGAATATAGTGTGTTTTATTCATACTTTAGATATTCGCGCGTCTTTTGCTTCTAGTGAAATGGTAAAGGTTTAACGCCCCTATCAACACTGTTAGGTTTTTTTAAGAGACGGGAGCTCTGAGTTTAACTTGTATCTCCGTAAGGAGCGAGCCAAATAGGAATTTCGTGTAAAGTGCCTTTCTCAAGGACACGAAGTCGAACAGAACTGAGGCTCTGATTACAGCTACGTAGCCTAGCCACTAGGCCATCGACGCCACACGTTTTTGTCTCTTGAGTATATATATATACTGGTATGTGTATATATATATATATATATATATATATATATATATATATATATATATATATATATATATATATATATATATATTATATTCATTTATCCAGTGCCATATCTGCGACAGTCATGGTTCTCCATTCATTCCTTTGCTCGGAAGCTCTTTTAAAAGCTACGTTTCCCTGATCTTTCCCCGTTACCCATTTGTTTAGGTTTCCTTTAATAGGTTGGTCTGGGCCTACCCCTGTCTCGTTTGTCTTCAACTTTGCCAGTGAGAGCTAGATGTTCAAGACCTCTATGTCTATCCAGGTGTCCCAAAAACTGCATTTTTCGTTTCCTGATTGTTTAAACTCATCCGTACGTCGTGTTTTACTCTCGTATCCATACGACGTGGGGAACTCTGTACCTCCACTTTCCAAAGAGGAAATTTGCTCGTTAATCTGATCCGTATGCTTTGCATAGCAGTCTGTCTAAATGATTTTTGAGAAAAAGTGAAAGTTTCAAAGAGATCTTCGTACTAGAAGTAGTATTTTACAATGTGAAGAATACAACACTGGGGGTACAAAATGGGCCCAGGACGTACGGATATGGTGCGTCCCACTTAGGCTTCATCAAACACTACCTCATTAGATATCTTTGTCTTCCACAATATTCTTAGCGGTCTCCTCAGAAACCACATTTCTGATGCTTCTATTTTATTTTCACTGTCTTTAGTGATTGTCCAGCATTCACAGACATATAGAAGGGTTGACCATAAATAGCATTTCAGAAATTTCATTTTGGGTTGTTTTTATGTCTACGTGTGTGTGTATGTGTGTGTGTATGTGTGTGTGTGTGTGTGTGTGTGTGTGTGTGTGTGTGTGTGTGTGTGTGTTTGTGTGTGTTTTGTGTGTGATTGTGTGTGGGTGTGTATTACTATATAATATATATGAGGGTGGTCCAAGAAGTCTATGGTCTAAATCATCATGGGTCGGAGCCTTGCCGACTGGCGTGAGCGATCATGGACCTCCACTTCACCCTGTCTTGCGTTATAACTTGGCAAAAATACTTCTATCTCCCTACATAGTCACTATGCAGAGGTAACACATTTCTGTCGCCTGTCTTTGAACTTCAGAAGTCCTTGAGAGAAAAATGACCCAGAATAGGCCCCTAACCAGTCTTCAACAGCTTCAATTGTGTCCTCGTTGCCATCTAAACGACGTCCTTTGAGTTATTTTTTAAAGACTAGGGAACAGAAAAATGGCTGAGAGGGCTAGGTCTGGTGAATAAGCTGGATGTGGCAAGATTTCAAAACCGCACTGCTCTGCTGTCTGGACTGTTTGTTGTGCTCTGTGCTGTGAGCAGGGCTTTGGCACGCAGTAGGAGGACCCCATTACGGAGTTTTCCACGCCTTTTTCTCACCAATTCGGACCACAATGTTGTCAGCAAACCCGAGTAGTAGTCTCCTGTGAGTGTTTTTTCCCATTTTCCAGGTAGTCAGTCATGACAATACCTTCACAATCCCAGAAACAAGACAGCAAAACCTTTCCACTCAACAGTGTTATCTTTGCCTTTTTTGGCGAGGGAGAAGAAGGGGTTTTCCATTGCATGGAAGACATTTTTTGTTTTGGATCACACTGATAAATCCATGTTACATCCATAATCACCATGTTTTAAAAGAAATGTGTGTCACTGGACTCAGTTCGAAGGAGAGTTTTGCAGGACCTAACCCTCGCTTCTTAAACTTTGCTCACTTGTCAAAAGGCGGGGTACCCACCGCGAAGAAAATATGTCGGTCTTGTAGAACTAGTTTCTTCACTATGGATACACTCTCTCCAGTTACCACAAAGGATGGGCGCCCTACACAATCTTCATCCATCACCGGCTTAAATTCAGATTTGAATTTTCTTACGCAGTATGTCACAGTATTATAACGAGGACATTTGTCATCATAAACTTTGGACCAGTTCATGAAGTATGTCCGAAGGGGATTTTCCCTGCAAGTGTAAAAACATGATAACTGGGCGATATTCAACAGGCTTTATGGCACAGCTTCAGCAAAGAAAAACAAACATTTTTGTGCATGGTTTTATTGAACACGCTTACTAGTGCCCTATTACTGCCAAAACTTTGCATGATGTGTTCAAAAGAAATTGTCTAAAGGCTGGCGAAATTTCCTTCATACCCAGACCAGACTTTTTTAACCTTCTCACCCCCCC
>NW_004797960.1:158699-160372 GCF_000002075.1 Aplysia californica
ATTCGTACCTGTAAGTCTCTAAACGCGTAAGTCCGGAATTTTGGAAAATAATATTTTGGTTTTATTTCACTCCAATGGGTTAGCCCCACCTCCTCTATAAATATTAAAGTAATTGAACAAATGAAAATTGCACTTTTTGTAACGGTAGACGCCGAAGTCCCAGCCCAGCACCTTCGCTTAAAACAATAATTTTGTTTCATTTTTGGTTCAAGTAACAGCCTACAGGTGAGTTATACCATTTCTTCCCTCATATTTAGATGTGTATGTAAGATACTTTTCGAAATTATTATGTGTTTATTTAAATAAATCTTGGTTTTGTGTGATACATTGTGACATCAGCGTTTAGAGCTTACAAATTCGCCCATAATTCTGTAAGCTTCATGGTGACTTGCAAGGAGATTGTCAAGACTTACGTGTTTAGTTTTCATGTGAAAGATTATGCCCATTGACACCGTTTAGATCTCAATAATATAGATTAATTATTATGTATTGTTAGTCACAGGTTTAGATCTCATCAATGTTAATTAATTGTTGGGTTTTAATTAGTCATAGATGTATCTCAGCAATGTGGATTGATCGTTATTATATTTCAACCTGCTATAAGATAAATGTTTCCCAAAGTCAAACGCCATTGAAAGTGGGGATTATTTTTTTTAACATTCAAATTTACTTTTACTTTAGAAGAAGCATACTTTATTATACATTTAATAACTTGTATTATTATTTATAATTCAGTCAAGAACCACTTTTCACAAACTGTTACAGTTGTCTAAAAAGGTAGCAGCAAACCCTCCACTGAAGCCTCCGTGACCACCGCCCAGGGGACATACCCAGCACCTCTCTAAGGGAAATGCCCGTCCTCACTCCTCAGAGGGACATGCCCACGAGTCTTCTCTGTATGAACCACTAGACAATTTTTGGGATATATCATTGACTCATTTGTAGACATGTCAGTGAATAGCAGTGATTTAGTGTATTTTGATCACAATGAGGCTATGGGGAAGAAATTAGTCACTGAAACTGCTGCTGACCAGCGAGACAATAGATCTAGTCATTTTCAGAATGTTCTTGATTTGAGTATGTTTATACACGATAATGGAGAAACAGATGTGAATGTAAATGATGGTGGAGAAATGGTTTTTGGTGTGAAAATATGTGATGCTAGAGATAAGGCTCATGATGTGAAGGTGTATGATATGGGTCTCTTTTTGTGAATGCTGATTGCAGCAGAGAAAATGTTCTTAATCATAATGCGAATGCATATGACGGTGGAGATGAAGTTTTTTTATTCCAATAATTATGTATGATGGTAGAATTGAAGCTTTTGAGTTGTTAAATGGCACTGATCCTATAGGTGAAATTATTGATTTCAACATGTATGATGAAGATTTGGATTTGAATGTCACTGACCAGAGAGGCGAACATGTTGATTCCAATATATGTGTTGATAGAGGTGAGGCTCTTGCTGATCGATCATGTGGTGATGGAAACTACAGCGATAATGTGAGAATAATCAATGGAAAGAAGAGAAAGCTTGGAAGAGAAAACTGGGAGAGATTTGTGAACTCAAGAAACGTGAAGCAGGGCAATCTTATGAAGGAAGTCGATACAGGGTTTGAGAACGTTGAAAAGGATAGAAGAACTTCGAGGAAAGATGCTCTTGCAAGGTCAAA
>NW_004797960.1:160939-162589 GCF_000002075.1 Aplysia californica
AAACCGCGCAAAGATCAGTATGATCTCTGGTGAAGGCAATGTCGATGAAGACATATCTGGCTCATGGGCAAAAGAAAGAAAGGGCACAGCAAGAGATGGCAGCAGAAGAGGAAATGGTCCAAAATAACGACACGACAAAGGCCATTACTGTGGATCTACTGTCAGTTTTGCTTTGCCCCATGCTAAAAGCATCGGCATTATGCTATAGGACCAGGCTCTGTGTCCATAACTTCACAATATTTGATATATAGTCACATGGTGTCCAATGCTATGTCTGGCACGAGGCGGAAGGGGTCTTGTCTGCTCACGAATTTGCTTCATGCATTGTGGATTACCTGGAAAGTGATCTGTCTTTTCATAGGTACATCATCTATTCCGATGGATGTACTTTTCAGAACAGAAACAAAATCTTAGCCACTGCTTTTTCCAGGTTCTCCGTGATGCATGACAAGGAAATAGAGCAGAAAATACTTGAGAGGGGCCACACGATGATGGAGGTGGATAAATTCCACCGTGTTATCGAAAGACGAATCAAGAAAAAGAAGATGTTCCTTCCTATCGACTATGTTCGATTAATTGAAGAAGCCCGAAGAAAGCCATTTTCGCACTCTGTGGAGTATTTGACTCACACATTCTTCTCAAATTCTGATGGTGTGAACACCTTTAGTTGCATCCGTCCATGAAAGAAAGCTGGGGATGCTACAGTTACTGACATCAGGGCTCTGAAATACCTGCTTGATAGAAAAATACTCTATAACCTTGGATTCGGGGACGAATGGTCAGAGTTTCCAGAGAAAAGAATTCAGTCTACCGCACTGATTGCCACTCCCAAGAAGCTGTTTTATGCCAGCGGGAGCATCTCAAATGTCAAATTCAAACATTTGCAAGCACTAAAATCAGTAATATCATCGGAATGTTGGGCATTTTATGACAAGTTGAAACAAGACTGAATCGGGAATGTCCTCAACAACACACTTTATCAAAGCAATCAATTTTGTATACAATTATTATATAAATGTTCTTCTTGTTATCTTGAGGGTGCTTGCGCAGCCCATAAGGCTGATACGGCGGGACGCTATCTCTCCCTGTCTAAGGCCAATCTCTTGACCTGTCCCCATGATCATCCCTTGGACTTTATCTCCTGTTCAATGCTCCTTCGCCGGGTCTCCGGCGGGTGGCCCCCTTTTTTTGTTCCTGTGGCTATCCTGGGAGTGACATTTGGGTCCATTTTAAGGACATGTCCAATCCAGCACCACCTTTTCCTTCTCTCCGCTACGAATACTGGTTAGATAATTGTTGTTTTTTTCAGGCAGTTCTTTATTTGATATAGTTCTGGATCATTAACTTGAATAAGTCTTCTTAGGGATTTTTTTCGGGGGAGGTTGAATGATGTAATATGGAATCATTTTAAATTTCTACTCGATGATATTGAATTGATGTGTTTTTGATTAAGTAAAATGTTCTGTTATATTATATCATGTGTTACAGTTACAGCATTACTTTAATAGAGTTGAAAATGTTCTTGAAAGAATGAACTGGCTCCTTTTCGTAATTTGTTGGGTGATTGGAAGGCTGCTCCTTTGCTACTTCGCACACAAGCTACACTTTGTCATTCTAAGAGCTTTCTTATGTAGTCTTTCGTCATAATCC
>NW_004797960.1:164691-168154 GCF_000002075.1 Aplysia californica
GGGGGGACTTTTGCTTTTTTGTTGTTGTTGCTGTTTTTGTTGATGTTGTTTTCTTTTGTTGAGTTTTTTAAACAGTAATTGCACCATGTTGTGTTGATTTACAGAAGAAGTTAGTTTCATACAAAATATTACACTATATTAAATGATTTCTTGTTTTCTTTACTGGAGTCTGGTCAACAAATGCACATTAGGCTGCAAGGACAGCTAGTTTCTATTCAACTAACGATTATGCTGCGATCAAAATTTATTTTGTATTTGTTTTATAAGTAAGAGACACTTTCAAAGTGTTAAATATTCATGGAAGATTTTATAAATAAAAGTCTTGATTTTCGATTATATTAGTCCGCTCAGTTATTAGTCAGATATAAAAGCAAGTACTGTAAATATGCGGGTTTCTTTGAATTCACTATTTTGATGATGCCAAACATGTAATTTGTATACAAAGAGGCGTAAATTATTGACAATTTTTAACAATTACTCTGGGCACATGCCGCAGACAAACTTGGCTTAAAAGGAAAATATAATCGAGCCCTGTCCAAAACGACAATCCATTGTTGAGGTTGAAAAGTGGTCGACTTGGACAGTGTCATTAAATGCGCAAGTGAGAATTGATTGTTTGTATAGATTTGTCTTGTACAGGTGGCCATTAGAGGAGGTTCGACTGCATTGTAAAAACGATTGTTGCAATTCAGCAGATTCAATTGTAAGTTAAAAAAGAATATATTATATTACAATGTAATTTGTCGTACTCACCTGACATTTTGACTTTGAAGTTGTCCGAGAGGCCATCCATTAAACCGACTCAACATGAATACAGTCCAGGTTGACAGCATACCATTGCATACCAGGACGATGCAGCTCATTAACACATTTAGTTTGCGCTGAAAAAAAACCAAACACTTTATATTATGTTCATCTATATAATCTATTATCTATTTGTGGTGGCCAAATTTTGCTATTCAAAAGGCTTTTTAATGGGTGCATTGATCGACATGCGGTTTTCGCGAAAATATTCTTTAAAATATTCTCCAGATCATGGCACCCTTCGTTTTTTCAGCTTTGAGGCAGTTTTGCTGCAAAAAGCTAAATTTCTTTATTTCGCCGATCGCTTTTGTAGGCCGACGCTTCTGTCTCTGTAATTTTAGAAAATCCGCTAGGTTTGTTTATTTCAAGTCGTACTTCCGTTCGATACTATCGCGCATTGTCGCGCAATACAATAAATACAATGTACCTAGATCTAGCACTATTTTAAGTGTGCAACCCATAATATAGATCTAGATCTAGCCTCAGGTTTTATTTTTTTACTTGGTGCTAAATTCGACTGTGATCCTTTCGTTTGATGCCCATCATCGCTTTTTCTGGACTCCTTTGTAAAATTCTTTTTCTTGCTACAATAGATCATAGATAAGAATCTAGATCTAGATCTAGACCTAGATAGCGCCTGACCATGCCGAAAAGAAAACGAAGTTCTGAAGTTGGAACCCCTCGAGCTCTCAAAGGTCGAGGTGGTCTAGATCAACAACAAAAAGATGGGGACTCTCTAGATCTAAATCTCCCAAAAGCATTCCTCTACATTGTCAATTCCTGTCAGTACGAGTGCTACATTGGGGAACTGACGACACAGTGTACACACGGCCTGGCCATAAGTTTTTCATATGAAACACAAGATATGTACTGTAGCAATGGCAAAGTTGATCTGCATCCATTTCCAAAACCACCTCCTGAACTGCAAATCCTTCTGTCTGGTGTGTCGACACTGTCCACTCACTTTCTGGAGATAATCAGGCTGCACAACAATTGCTTTCAGCTCACATCCATGGGCTATACCGATGCAACCCGCAATGGATGGAATCCAGAGTTTCGCGTGCAGGGTCAAGTATATCATCGCATTGGCTCTCTCTCCTTCCTGCCACCCAAAATGAGCATTCATTTCTGTAAGTTTATTTCAAGGAAAGTGATGCAGCCTCAGAGCGCAGAAACAGTCGTTTCCAAGTACTTGAGCCTTGGATCATTTCTGATCTTCAAGCCATGTTGCATTGCCATAATTCGTATGTCATAATCTGAAATGTGCTTATGAATTTACACGCTCACATTTCGAATAGTCTGTAGAAGTATCATGCAAAGTTTCGTGGGCCTAGGTTAATTTGTCAATGAGCGAGATTTTTTTAACGCTGTCAGAGGAAAGCGAACAAGCTATAGTCTACTATAGACACTGCCTCTGTGATTTTGAAGACGTCGGTGTGTTCCTTTTTCAGTGTTGCAGCCCTTTCGTGGATTATTATTTTCTTAGTGCTTTTTTGTGATGGTGTAAGGCGAAATCCGTATTTTGTGATTGTGAAGGGCTAGACAGCAATACACTAAAGCAATGTAGATCAAGAAAGGAGTTAATTAAGGCAGACTTACACTAAAGCAAAATATAAATCTAGAAGCCAAGTATGACTGATAAATGCTTGACAGCAAGGTACATGTAAATGTAAAATGCCTCTGCGGCTTAGACCAGTAGGAGCAGTGACGCCAAGGCGTCGACCCCGAGCAAAGCCGGGTGCTCAGCTAGATCTAATATATTATATTTGTGAAAGTTCGTCACTTTGGTCGCCTAAAACTTTCGAACCACTTAACTTTTGAATTTGTAAAAAATTACAGGTGGTTCAGAATCATTTAAAGTCACGGGGGTTTAATTTTCAGTTTTTCATTAGTTTCGTTTCCATCTAATCTTGGGAAAGTCCGTCTTCAAAAACGCCAATGTACACACGTGAGGCTTCAGTTCAGATGCAGTGCACACTGGTTCCACTATGTCTTGACGATCGATTGTTTTGAGTATGTTCATCGAACGGGTTATATAAATGGAGTATACACACGATACGACTCGCCGAAGTCGAAAGCTGAGTCCTGACATTGTTGTGGTTTTTTTAACACAGAAATGAATCTTTAAAAACTACGAAAGGTTTCACGGCCAGCTTGTCGAAACTTTTGACTTCTACTAAATCAAATCGAGACCACACTCCATTAGCATAAACGTAGCACGTCATGATTCAACAGAAATTTGAGAAACATCATTCATTATGTCATGGATAATCTTGTTTACTTTCTCTTTTACATCTAAAACCAAGCTACAGCTCCTTCTACTATTGAACAATCAACCCCTCCTCCTCCAGGTTCCTTCTCCTTTTCCTCATCCTCCTAAACCTCCTAAACCTCCTCATCCTCCTCATCCTCCTAAACCTCCTCTTTATTCTCCTACTCATACCCTTTTCATCTTCCTTCACCAAAAATATATCTGACATTTCCCTCTATAGCCTCATCCTCATATTTTTCCTCTTTCTTTCAAAACACCTCACTCACCCCCTCCCTCCCCCCATTTTTGCACCCCTGCCCGGCACACACACACATACACACACACATACATACACACATACACACACACACACACACACACACTCACACACACACACACACACACTCT
>NW_004797960.1:171276-174026 GCF_000002075.1 Aplysia californica
CTCTTGTCGGGGAAGGCTAGGTGTAGATCTTTCCTACCAGAAGATCAGGGGTGTGGCTGAAAGACAGCAGTAAGAAGGAGCCAAGGAGTAGCAGTAGAAAGGCTGCATAGAGTCAGGAGCGCCCAGAGGAGGGAGCAGGTGAGGTGAGGGGGTGGGGGCAAAAAGAGGAGACGAAAGCAGATAACGGAACAGTGCTAGAGAGCAGGAAAGGAGGCACGGAGTTTTAATGGGAGTCATTGTATGAAGCATAGATAAGTACGTGGGTGTATAAAAAACGGATTTAAGATGGGAGTCGTTTTATGAAGCATACATGTACGTGTGTGTATCAGTAGTGCAAAAATAGAGAAAAAAACAACAACTGGAACAGAAACAAAAAAACAACCAAACAAATAAAAACATACCGACACACGAATTTTTACGTGTGATCATTTAATAGAACAGAGAAATACTATATTGTGTACATGTGTGTATCGGTTTAAAAAAAAGATCACTGGAAGATCATTAAAAAAACAGAACAATCAGAACCAAACATACGGGGGTCTCGTGGTCTAGAGCCAGAAAAAAACACTAGCCAAATATTATATCAAAACAAAGGTCCTCACTGGCGTCATAACTTTCATTTCTATGTCTATAGCGCCGTAAAACATCTACTATGCCATGCCAAAGTCCACGCGCTTTAACTAAACAGAATTCAACAGTGTAACCTCACTGATTTATATCGCTCTTGGGGATAACCCAAGCCATGACGACACTCGTAGCGAGTTTGGCGGTACATCAATATTAATAAGCCGGCACATCTCAAATGTGCTCCGGCCGAACAGTGCCGAATAGTGCCGAAACATGGCTCACAGTAGGCAGTCTAAAAATAAACACGATAGACCCTACGCTATTCTTTGCCAGAATTATGTGAGCCCGGGAGCAATCCAGCGGAGTGCTCAAGTGAATTGTGATTGGTTCATTGTTTGTCTTGCCACTTTTTAAAGTGACTCTGTAACCGTGAACCTGAGAGAGGTGAACGTGACCGTCCTATGAGTTGTGCCTTTGAATGGTTTTGTGGCGAGTAGAGACAGTTATTAAATGTACTTGAGTGTTCAGTTCTAATACTTGATGAACGAAATTGATGTTAGCTAACAAACAAATTTAGTACTAGAAATCAAAGCGACAAGTAAAAAGAATGAAAATAAAGCACGAGGCCCTCCCTCACCAACCCAAATATCCTAAAATTATACACCGTCTCATTTACATGTACTACTATGCCCTTGACTATCTTCAGCATGCAATAGCTTAATTATTATTGTGCACGACCACTTTTTAGCCACACGAGCAGCCCCTGACCATCAACTGCAATTTAACTATTTTTGGGTCTAAAAGTGTGAGATTGGTGAATGAAGTAACTTGAGTAAGGCAAGGCAAGGAATCGGATAGACTGATGAAGTGATAAAGAGTGATTTTGAAGAATTTTCTATTGAGTCCAGTGCCATGTCAAATAGACGAAATGGAAGCCTCGGGATGGAGCCTCCTCTGATGAACGATGTTTATGGACAGGGCAGCGGCACCTACAACTGAGCCCGATTTAGAGCCATCTGTGAAGAATTTCTCAGAATCAGGGTATTGTTTGATGAGTTTGGGTGTGTTTTGTTATTGTTGTTTTGTTTCTTGTTGTTGTTGTTGGGGTGTTTTTTGGGGGGATTTTTTGGTTTGTTTGTTGTCGTTTTTTGTTTGTTGTTGGGTTTTTTTAGAGGGGGGTGGATGGGAATTGTATGCGGCTTTGCATGATTTTTAGTTTGTGCATGATACAGTGTCTGATGTGAGGTTTAATTCTATTTTTGCCTTAGTATGTTTCTACCCAAGACGGACGTATATTCTGTCTTGGGTTCTACGGAAGGACATCGGAGGAAAATTGTTCTGTCTTTTTTGGGAGAAGTATTATGTGTTTGAGAGGACTCTGAATCCGAAAAGTATGATGTGTCTGTCCTTGTTTTTGAATGTGTTTATTGTATCAAGACGGGTTTTTTAAATGCATTCAGGTGTTGGGGTTTTTTATGAGGATGTTGAACTCTGTTTAATTGGGCACTGTAATGAAAGTTGTGTTCCTCTGAGTGTTAGGGACGGTATGTTGGCCTCAGCACGAAGGTCTTTTCTCTAAGGATACCGTGCTTCCAGGTTGTGTCGAAAGCTTTCACTTTGTCGAAAAAGATGGCGATCATGTGGCAGCAAAGATCTCGTGCATAAAAGTTTCCAGGTGGACCAGGTGATTCAGAGTGGATCGAGTTTTCCTGAATCCGCACTGGAGACCGCTCAGCGAGCCATTTGAGAAGCACCTCACTGTGCCTATACTAAAAAGAAATCAGCCACTCACATACACAGGCAAAGGTTGGTTTGTTTGACAGGGTCTCAAAGTTGTTCCCGCATCTCATCCGGACATTGGGGATTGCCTTGTTAGTGAGACAACTTCCTGGGCCTTCGGCATATTGTGGTAGGGTGGCCAGTTCCTTTCCACACGGCCATTACTACTGGGTGGGCAGGAGGAGGCGAAAAAAATTCGTGTCCGAACCGAGGCTCAAACCCGGAATTTCCGCTTCGAAGACGGGCGCACTAACCACTCAGCCACCGCACCCTCTTCTGACAGGGTAATCAGAGTGAAACGAACCACCAACACATCATCATCAATGCCTTTCACCCCTGACAGAGTATAGGCCACATACAAGCTCCTTCCATTTATCTCTGTCCTGAGCCATCCTTCCAAGCTC
>NW_004797960.1:176595-183529 GCF_000002075.1 Aplysia californica
CACACACACACACAACAACAATTTAGGTCATTTAAGAGACGGGCTTTGACCACGTCTGACAGGTTCAATCCCCGCTGAGAAGCGCACAACGTCCCAGCAGAAAGTCCGAGATACACGCAGAAATTGAACTTGGTTTTTTTTTTATAGCAACGGCAAAGCTTCTGATCTCTACACCACTGACGCCTGTTGTTATTATTATTACAAGATACATACCTGTTCTACGAACGGTGATATAATAGTGATAGGAAATCCCAAGATAAAATGTTTGTACCGGATTCATTGTCGTAAGACCTCTGTGTAGACAACAGTGCTGGTTTTTTATATGTGCCATCTGGAACTCCGGCCTGGGCAGCAGGTCTTTTTGTCAGTAAAAATATACACATAACAAATTCAAATGCCGCATAGAAAGACCAAATTACACTTAACAAATTCAAATATACAAATGACGTCATAAAAAGTCCTAATACAACAATAGCAAATTCAAATGCCACACAGCAATTTCAAATATAAATATGTTTGAAATGGAGAAAAAAGAAAAAAGTATAAGAAGTGTATCAAGGTAAAAAGTAAAGGGGTTATGGGGGGTTTTTTTGCCGTGTGTTGTCACAAGGAAGAAATCACGTAAAACAAAACTAATTATTCAAATTTTTTAAACCCGAAAATACATCCACATGTTTAAACAAAAACGAATGGTTATGATATAGTTTTTTTCAGTTCAAATATACACATAACAAATTCAAAGACCGCATAGAAAGACCAAATTACACCTAGCAAATCCAAATGTACAAATGACGTCATAAAAAGTCCTAATACAACAATAACAAGTTCAAATGTAAACATAGAAATCTCAAATGTAACACATAGCAAATTCAAATGCCACATAGCAAGTTCAAATGTAAATATGTTTGAACTAGAGTAAAAGGAGGCTAAGTGGGTGGTTGGCGGGTGCTCTGGTGTGGTTTGCTCCTTCTGTCCTATCTAACATCTATCATCCTGATCTCTCTCCTCCTTTTTGTGTCTGTTACTCTCTTGTAACACCTCTAATCTTCGGCACTTATATGACCTTATTGCGTTGCTAGTGCCGTAAAACTTAAAACTAAAAGGGAGGTTAAAAGTATAAGAAGTATATCAAGGTAAGAAGTAAAAGGGTTTGGGGTTTTGGGGCCACGAAAAAGTTAGACGTAAAACGTGTGGTGCCACAAGGAAGAAATCATGCGAAACGAAAGGAATAGTTAAATTATGTTAAAAACCGAAAATAAATTCACATGTTTAATAGAAACGAATGGTTATGATACAAATCAACATACTGCTGGTATATTATAGAACTAACTGAGTGAAATCTAAATCCAAGTTTACTTTTATTTACTTGTTGTTTCACTCCAAAACGCTATGGTTTATAGTCTTGCATTGATCTGAAGGCTGCTGCCATTTTCACTATAGTCACAGCTTATGTTTTTTGTTTCATCATCTGGGCAATTGTGATCATCCTTTGTTGATGAGTCAGCTGAGTGAGCATTTGATTTTTTGCTTCACCGAGCCACGGTTTCAAATCGTATTTCCAAATTCACAAGCGTTCTCGTAGATGTTAAGAAAAGGCGTGTAGGGGGGTAGATATGTCTTCCCCAATCTATTGATGCGTTGCCATCTAAAGCCCGCCATTGTGCACGAGCATTGATACATACAAAGCATACTTCGTTGTGGAGATTTTTGGACCAGTTTCTTAGAGGGATGGGTTGAAACGAAAGCTGCCATTCCCTCTACTTGAAAGTCGTGAAAGACTAAGCCACCCTCGTCACTGACAGCAAAGTAGGCCCCTATGGCATCGTGCGGTTCGGTCCCCTTCGACTCTGCACTACTTGAACAAAGCATTGACCACTCCGTGCTCTTCATCGGTTTCTATTCGTCAACGGTTTGCCACCAGCTTCCTCAATAAAGGCAAATTCATACCGCTAAATGTTCTGCATCAGCCATGCTGCATATTGATGTCTAGTTGCTTCAGTCCTTTCTGAATTTCTTTCCGCGGGAGCATCCTCAGGATTTTTTAAAATGGTGATCAATTCACCTTAAAATTAAACTGCTCATGGTTGTCGTCAACTCAGTTGGAGAACCTTAAAATTCTTTTCACGTTGAATAATCTTTGTGGAGAATATTTGCTTTTACTATGTGGCATTTGAACTTGCTATTGTGTGACATTTGGATTTGCTATTTGTACATTTGAATTTGTTTCGCACAATTGTGCACTAAAATTTCCTATTGTACACTTGAACGTTTTATGTGACGTGAAACTTTCTATGTAGCATTTGAACTTGCTATGTGGCATTTGTATTTCTTATGTGTACATTTGATCGGAAAAAACTATATATATATTTTTACTAAATTTAGCGAGCTAAAGAAACGCAACATTCTGTTTACCTTTGCAATGGCGATCAATTTCGTTTTTAACAAAACGGAGAATTTAAACTCAAATTGTTTACTGGCATTATGAAAGGATACGTGGGGCATCACAGTGAATATTGAATTTTTGTGAAATATATTTTCAACTTCTGGTTAATGCATCAAAATGCTCAGAAGGGGTTTTGGCTACAATTAGATCGGATCCAGTTCCTGCGTAGTTCTTGGCCTTGGTTGTCTCCCCTCGGTGCGTTGTATAATTTCGTCCTAAAAATGCTTAATAGGGTTTTAATCCGTGCTAAGGGCAAGGTGAGGCTGTCAAATGATGCCATGGTGTTGGAGGAAATCCTGTGTAGCACGGGGACTGTGCGCATAAGCATTATCTGGCTGGAACATGAAGTAAAATTTTGACTGTGTAGAGGGGCTTAAGAACTTTTGCATTGCAACCTTGACCTCGACCTTGGCCTTGATTTTGGAAGATCATTGGTCCTACTTTGTGGTTCCATATGATTCCACCCCAGATCATGACGCAATGTCCTTCCCATTACAACATCTACAACAACTCTACAACATCTACTATACCATATCAAGTTCTTGTGCTTCACCCAAGTAAAAAATAGTATGTTCAGTGGTGTAATCTATCTCGGAAAATGCTCTATGGGACGACCCAAACAACAATGAAGTTTTGACCGAGTTTCTTAGTTCATAAATATTAATAAGGCGGCACAATCTCAATGTGCACCAGGCGAACAAAGCCCATAGAGGCAGTAAAAAAATAACGCGATCTCAGACCAGTTCAGGATAGCCTACACAATTCAATGCCCGTATTATGATAGCTTTGGAGCAATTCATCGGAGTGCTCAAAGTGATGTACGATTGGTCCATTGTCTTGCCATTAATATCTCTAGCCCCACCTCTGTAACCCTGAACTTGAGCGAGGTCAACATGACGTAATTAGGTCATTGTGTTAGAAGTTGGAATGGCGTAGTGGTGAAAGTTTTATTACTCGAGTGTGTATTCCAATGCAGAATGAATGAAGATGGTTGCAAATAAATTCAGTTCACCAAACAAAGTAACAAGAAGAAAGTGAATGAATTAAGTCCTCACCAACCCAAAAATATCAAAATAATACAATGAATAAAAAGTGGAGTGGCTTACAGTCAGCGTTAGTAAATTATACTCACTGTAAACCTAGATTAGGCCTACTGTTTCTCCGGTCTGCTAAGACAGGTTTTACTGACCTTGTCCAGGTGAAACAACGCATTAAAGTCAAAAGTCATCAAGAGCGCACGTAAAAAATGCTGTTAAGTATCCTACTTTCGGACAAGTAGACATAGCAGCTAGTCGTAGGTCATCGCATTGCAACGTCTCACTCAGTGGCGGCTCGTGGTTTATAGAACTGACCAGCGGTCATTCACGTCGACTATTTTCCCTCCCCCACCCCCTTCCTCCACAACACACACACACACACACACACACACACACACACACACACACACACACATACTACACACACACACACACACACACATACACACACACACACACATACACACGCACGCACACACACACATGCTCTCTCTCTTTCTCTCTCTCTCTCTCTCTCTCTCTCTCTCTCTCTCTCTCTCTCTCTCTCTCTCTCTCTCTCTCTCCTTATTTTATACCCCTACTTTCGCCATCCCCACCCTCTCCCCCACTCACACACACACACACACACACACACACACACCACAGTAAACATTGTAATAATGTGAAAGAGCTGAAATATGCGGTAGCGTCAAGAATCAATATTATGAATAATGTAAGATGGAAGTTACTGAGATTAATAGAAACTCACTTGATCGGCACAGAAAACGAAACACACTAGTACTACTTGAGTCTAAGCTACAAAACAAACTGGTAATGGCCTTCAGTACAGTACTTTACTCGTACTTTCTACACCCCCACACAAAATATCGACGTGCACTGAACCCGTTAAATATATGTAATAAGAACTGTCCTGTATGATGACAAAGAGTCAATTGCTACTGTACCAGTGACGCTGTCCCAAGTAGATCAAGTCTTCAATCAGATGCTATACAAAGCTGGACAAAGCACACACGTTTCCGATCATTATATCATCAAATGTACTTCATCGCACTTCTCAGTTCTCAGAACTGAACACTGAACACTGTGTTGTAACAAAGTGGGGAAGTGTGTCAAATGCTAATTATAGAACTTGGTGTCTAGCTGGGGTGAGGGTTGAAAAGGGGAGGAAAGAGAGGGGGTTTTCGGCCCAGACTCTGACAGCCGAGTGTCTATCGCTCCTCGTTAAAATTGTCCTTATATATCTTCACTAGACGATTCCTTCTTTCGCCGGCCAGACTCCTAAGGGCCAGGTAAGTTATTAGTGGGGAGAAAACGATGAGTAAATGCCAAACAGAAACTATAGGTGGTTAAAAAGTCAATAAACAAAAAAGAGTAGTGCCATGCTGACAATAAATGTTCTGATAGTAGTTAGAGAAAGGCTGAATGATAAATACATGTTTTGCTGATAAAATAATACATGTGTCTGTGCTGCTCAAGACAGTCTCATTCTTAATTTTGTAAGCTACAAAGAGGCCAATTTGGCAATTAAGGGATATACTAATCTTTCTGTGGGCTGACGATGGATTTGTCCATGGGACTGACGTCATCGCTAGGCCTAAGCCTAGCCCGCCGTGTGTTTGGCCTCGTACGTAGTACGAAGTTCTGCGACGTGACGGCTTGACGGGAGACGATTTAAAGTTACGAGCCGGCGCGATAACAAACGTGAAGGAATGAGGTTATGTTGCCACAAAACAGCAGTGAATCCCACTTGTCAATTTGAGCGCCTTCAAATCGGCAAAGTGTTTTTGAATGTTGATACATGTTGGGGTTTTTTTTATTTACTTAAAACTGAATGAAAATCGTCATCAGCAATAAACCTCTAGTCAACAGTTCAGTTGACAAAAATCTGACCGGCACCGCCGGTCTTGCCCAGTTAACAAACCGCCCCTGGTCTCACTATAACGAACTGGTGAGAAAGAACAGGCACGTATTGTGTAAGGTTATCTAGTGTATTTTGTCCTGTGAAACTCACGAACTCGCCCTCGCGGTCATGGAAAGGGTGATTTGTCGGGGAACAGAGGTATATTTCGCTAACGCTATGCAGGCTTTTCGACATTTTTTGCCTACTCTACAAAATGCATCAGCGTTTGTCACCGAAATATTCCGTGGCCGTCTGAAACAAAAGGGGAATTTTACTGTCTCGACTAATTAGCACAGTCTTCACTTGGAAAGGAGAGATCCAGCTCTGTCTTGAAGAAATTCAGTCTGAGCACCGGGACGATAATTCCATCCACGATGGTATCCTGAATGTATTATTACATTATTATTTTCTCTTCATTTTGCACTTTTTTAACAAAGTGTACACACGCGTTGACGCTGTTTATGGGATCCTCTTAACACAGAAGTACAACGCCCCATAGCAGCCTAACAAGTTCTAGACACGTTTAAATAAGCTGTCGATGAAATTAGAAACAGTATACTTGTTCCATTAACCACAGAGAAACACGCTTCCAAGAGACGCAAACACTACAACACCAACGAAATTGCTGCAAAGCAATCCTGTGACACAATAGTTACTCAAATTGTGACAGTTTCTTGAAGCAAAAATAAAATTAACGCACTCTCAATCTGCGATTCCTCCAAATTCCAGGACTATCAAAAGTCGTTTCCAACATTTCTTTTAGGATCGTTTACAGAAATATTACTGTTTTGCTTAAAATCAAATTACTAACAGAATTATAAGTATTACATTGCAATGAAATATGTAAATCTGTTCGGTGTCGTATTATCCAGGGCCTTTATTCAACTCTGAAAGACTACAAATTGGAGACAACATATAGAGAAGTATGCAAAATACCAGAAATCGCACTGACGTTTATGTCGATCCACAAGGACATCATTGACAGCATGCCCAACTTTGTCAACACAATAATGGACACTTTCGCTGCAGCAAAATTGATAACGAAGGAAGATTTCTTCTTCAAATAGATTTTCTCAAAACAGGTAGGATGAAGAAAACATCTAATTTACATGCCCTTGACTATCTTCAACCTGCTTTAACCTAATTGTGCACGCCTACTTTTTAGGCCCACGAGCCGCCCCTGATTAGAAGCTACATAGAAAATACGCTACAAATTTGGAAAACGTCAATACAACGAAGTGAACATTTTGTGTTTTCAAACGAACTCAACGTGCTGGAGACATCACTACACCCAGATATCTATAATATATCTTGAAAAAGTCAATGCAATAAAGTTTGACCTGAAAAACCCATCGTAACTGCGAAGCACACATTCAAACTGAGTTTGATATCGAGATTCTAAATCTGGAAACAGTAGAAGCAGCTTTGTAAACCCGAAGTAGAACTCTGTGGCACACATACGACAACGCACAAAACGCAGTCCTGTTCTTGCTTACAACTCCAAATCAGTCTTGAATTCTAGGCTTCAAAAAAAAAATATATAAAAAAAATATA